>NC_026004.2:23818618-23951118 GCF_000442705.2 Elaeis guineensis | reverse complement strand
GTCCGGATCCCGGACTCCGGCCGCCGGCAACCGAGCCAGCCCCTAAGGGTCGCCGTCTTCGCCCTTGGGAGCTTCTGGCGCTCCGAGGCCGTCTTCGGATGCCTCCCTGGCGTTGTCCGGACCTCGGTCGGTTATGCTGGCGGGTCCAAGACCAACCCGGAGTACCGAAACCTTGGAGACCACGCCGAGTGCGTACAGGTCGAATTGATTCTATTCTCAATTGCATGAACTCGGTGATATTTTGTTATTTTTCTCAATTGAATCGTCAAAATCTGATTTTTGGTTTGAGGGTATTGAGGACAACGTAAGATGGTTGCTGAAAATTGTTCACGGATTGCTTTTTCAGAATTGATGCTATATATTCTAATAATTTAGAAAATAATGCCAGTTTAGATGTCAATTCTAGTAAGAAACCGGTAACTTTCATGCCAAATGTTATTTTTATATGAGAAAGCAGTAACAACACCTTTAGTGAATCTTAAAAGGGCTTGATAATGTTTTTCATTTTCTTCCTGATTAACAGGATGGATTTCTCTGGATCTGCAGGATTCTCAAGGATCCATATAGACTGTAATAGGATCATATTGCTAATCTAGTTGTCGCATGCATGCTTACTTTTACTAATGTATAATTTGGAAGGAGGGATAATCCTAGTTTGCTTATTGACAGTCTCAAAGGATAACTTTATTGCTATTCTTAAAAGTATTCTAAGTTTCATCACAAAAATAGCTTAATATTTAATCTATAATAAGAGTAAAATGTATCTATTGTCAATTCTCTAAAAGATAAAAATTATCTACTATTGATAAAATAAATGGTTTTACATTTCAATTTTTAACAGATTAATCTGCAATAATCTGGTACTCTGAATTCTATTTTTTACTCAATCAGGTGCTTCCTTAATATAACTGAACATTTATTGCTTACATGTCAGTCTTTTTTGGTGTAAATAAGCCTTTACCATTCTAGTAATATGGGGTTAAATCTACTTTCAAAGTGAAATTGCATGAAGGTGTAAGGGTTAACAAAAAATTATCGATTAGTAGATCCTAGCTTGTCTACTTGTAGATGGTAGTGTATTAGTGTAAATTGCTATTTGGCAAGATTTGCCGTATCGTACTGAACTAGCGGCACGAGGTGTACTGGACCATACCAGTTCAGTACCCGTATGCAGTATGGGAGGCATATTGACACTCGATATACTGAATTGGCCCTGTATCGGCGTAATAGCGAGTTGGCACCGACATGGAGCCCAGTACCGAGACGGCAAACCTTGCTATCAGGTACTCCATTTGTTGACATTGTTATTCCATGTTAAGGCTGACTCATAAAACATAAAGGTTAATTGAAAATAGAGGAAGAATGTGTACAACTCAAAAACGGGATAAAGTTTTGAATGACATTTCAGTGTCTTACCATTTAGACTAGTACCATGTTAATATCATTACGATTTCTTTTTTCTAAAATGTCAGAATGAGTTCAGTGCTATGAATGGATTGCCTTGATACTAACAGCTGTTGGCCACTTATGCTAACTCTTTATTAACAACAGCAGCAGTCATGCTGGTGGTGAACATAATGAAGCTTTAGTTTATGCATTTTTTCTAATTGGATGAATTAAAAAACAGCTTCTTTCAGCTAATCGGCTTTGTTTATTTTTCATTCCCATCCCAAACAATAAGAATAATTGCAAATGGTGAAACCTTGTAAACTTTTGTGCTTTATTGTCTTACCAGGTGCTCAATTTCTTTTGCAAAATATTAATATTATGTTCCCATAATTGTATTCGTTTGCTATTTTTCCATGATCTGGGTAGAATTCTTAATTTTGCATTGTAGATAAGTTTATGCAATAGTATGAGATTCGTTGTTACTTTTCAAAGTGGCGTGATTCCTTTGATAGATCTGTTCGCACGGGCCTGTCAAGCTTTCAACTTCTTATGTTTGCCTTCATGGTCTGATCTATTTATGTAATCATGTTGCAGAGCAGTACTTGTTTCTTATTCTCTTTTGGTAACATTGTCCAGGTTGAATATGATCCCAAACTGATTCAATTCAAGCAGCTTTTGGATGTCTTTTGGGCTAGTCATGATCCTAGGCAGGTTTTCGGCCAAGGACCAGATGTAGGTAACCAGTATAGGTAATTGAACTCTTACAGAAAAAGAAATTTCAAACTTCTCATAGTGTTTGACATTTTAAAAAGAAGAAAAAAAAACAGAGCTGTTCAAACTGTGAAATATCGATGTTGAATCTATAGCAGCCACTAAAATGATGTTTATAGCTGAGCACTCCTTGAGGTGTATAGACCAGATTTACGTTACTACCTATCACGGGAGCAAGTGGACAATCTGACTGAATTTTTTTTAAATTCACATCACTCTTAAACATGGACTTTCCTGACGCTGCAGATCAATTATCTTCACAAATGGAACCCTAGAGGCTAGGTTAGCTGCTGCAAGCAAAGAAAGGGAACAGACCAAGAGTAGGAGCAGTATTGTGACTACACAAATCCAACAACTAGGAACATTCTATCCTGCTGAATCTGAACACCAGGTATTTGCCCTTTAGCTTTAGTTCTGGAATATTCTTAATATTTTAACAGAAGGTTTAAATAATGTCTGCCTGAGAATACGTGATCTTTGTGATGCTTTTATCTTTATCACTCAAAATGATATTGCATTTATTTTCATTAATTTGTTTTAAATAGAAAAGGAAAGCCCAATGCACAGGGCTCCTGCTATTGCAGGGTCTGGGAAGGGTCAGATATACATAGTCTTATCTCATATGCAGACAAGCCATTTCCATGTTTTGGATTTGTGAACTTCATGTCATAATGGAGCAACCTTACCATCATGTCATATTAATTGTTTTAAATTCAATGTTTATCACCTAGTGCTGTACTTGGTGAACAACTTGATTGTTAGCCTCCCATCAATTTCGTGGAAGACTGGAAGTTTGGTTGCAAACAAGAATTAATTGATATCTAATTCCTGTGCTGTTTTTTTTTTCCTTCAATAGAACTGAAAAAAAGTGCAGTTGATAAGTTTTTAATCTAATATGTTACATGTCCATATAAGTTAGAAACAACTTAGGACTTGCCACATAAGTATTGAATTTGGTTATCCTACTAGGTACGACTCATCATGTATTTGGATGAGTTGATTTTAACTTGCTTCTTTTCTAAAAAGCTTTTTCTTAATTTTCCTCATGGTTTTTGTATGCTTCACATGGCAAGGGAACCATGCTTGGGAGTTGTGCTTCAACTAGTTTAACCCAAAACAACTTCATGATTTTTTCCCCCCCAAATGTCACATTGTTTGGATATTTCTTTTTCCCTCAATGTTGATGACAGAACCAGGATTATGTCAGCACTACTATGGGTAAGGAGGGGAAAATCAGAACTACTATGGATTTTATATTGGTCTTAACTGAAGAAGGTAATGAATTTTTTTCGGAAAATTCTATCTGGTAAAAACAGGATATGAATGGATGGTATTAAATTAAATATAACTATATAAGGGAGTCAATTGAATGACACAGAGGATTCTCTTTTTAACCCAGAGGTGGAGTCAAAGTGGTTGTGTTCAGTGTGGAGTGTGGAAAAAGAACCCAAGTTTGACGAATCTTCGATGTTGTTTTTTCAGTGGTTCAAATGACTTAATATGTTGTCTAGAGAGGTCTTCCGAACCTTGGGTTTTTATGAAGTTATCATTTTGTTGGAAGTACGAAAAGTCATAGGAGACTGAGCTTGATGTAAAAGTCTGAGCATGAAAAGCAATCCAGCTTGCTGAAAAGCAGGGAAGGTTAGACTAGGCTTTGAAATGGGTGACAAAGTATTCACTGTTGAGAAGATTAATTTGGTTCTGTGAAACTAATAGTAGTATATATGTTAAGATGTTCTGTTATCTATTTTCTGGTTAGAAAAGTATCTAAGCGGAGGAGCAGAAAGATGGAAGGAATTTGGAGGACAACTCTAGGAGCAATGTGTGAAGTCTACTTCAAGGCAATAAGTCTTTAGCCCTCCAATTATGACTTCTTAGTCTTCCCAATAACCATAAAATCTTGTACAATTTTTAGCCTTCATGATGATTCTAAAATGTAACTACTGTTATCAATGTGCAACAAAGACCCAGGGAAATGCATATAAAAAGGGTGGTTTAGAGAGTGAAAAATGAGAAAACCCCGAAAATAACATGGCAAGAAAGTTGGGAGAAGCGGTTTGAGAACTGGTTCTGAAAAAGGACCTTATTCCTAATGGGATGAAGAAGGATCAATAAAGTCAACCCAGACAATTGGCAATGGCACAAGACTTCTGGAGGTCATGATTTTTACAAAAAGCTATGAGCTGATCATCTGCCTGTCTTAACTTCTCCTGGGCAATATTCTACCGCTCTGTTGCCTAATCACCCTTGCAAAGACCATATAAAAAAGTAGCAAACTACCATATTGTTTATGATTGAAACTGGATGATCCCATGGTTGTAAGTTTTGACAACTTGAACAACAGTGTTGGACATTGGTTGTATATCTGCAGATTCTTTCGTGCAGATGGTTCAAATTGACATAAAAATTTAGACCATACTCTATTATACGAACCTATTATGCAGATGATTCAATTCTTGATTGAATGACTTCTTTCCATGAATAAATTATTTGACTTATGATCAGGCATGTCCTGCATGTGCCCTACAACAATTGGCTATGCATGCTTCTATGTGCCTCCATCAGATTTATGTGATAGGTTTCACCCCTTTCCAATAGGCTTCTCATCAGTCGTGAATGGCACTTGCCAAGCGTTGGTAGTTAGACTTAGGCCCCAAATAGTATGGCTTTCTATACCCTTAAGAGGCTGAAAAAAGTCTACTAGGGGAAGCTCCAATTTGGAGCTTTTCACAAAAGCTCTACATGAGAAATCTCAGGAAGTTGTCTCCATTTTTATATAAATTCTGCAGAGAAGAAAATACTATGGCAATTATTCAAAATATAATATAGTATGATATAATATGATATCATGTCATGTAATATAAGTAATATTTTAACAATATCATATAATAATATAAAATAATTACAGAATATTATTATAATCATGATAATATAATATTTTTATTATAAATTAATATTATTATAATATATTATAGGCCTTTCCTACAGGAACATCCACAATAGATCCAATGCACACTTGACAAGATCTCTTTCTTTAGGTGTTAGTACTATGGCTTTCCATCTAAATAGTTTCAATTTAAGCAATCTGTAGTTGACAGTCAGTAATATTATTATATTAAATATTATATGATAATTATATTATATTATTTATAATAATTTTATAATAATAAAATATTTAACAACCATAGAATAATATTCTAAAATATTTTTATATTTTTGGTAGTAATATAAAAACTATTTTTATCCTAATGCCCATGCTAATTCTTCATATAATATAGTATAATACAATAATATATTATAGTAATATTATATAATAATGTAAGAATATTATTATAATATAATATTACTTAAATATAATATCATACTCTATAGAAAATTTATTATAAATACTGCATTATATGTGAAGCAATGTGGTTTATCACTTGCTAAAGCATATGTTGGTGGTTATGTGCCTAGTCTCTTATCTATATGAGTCTCTTTGACCAAATTTGGGTATTCAAGAATAATCCTGGCCTATGATAGGAAGATAATTCATTGGAATGACTACGCAGATAAGCTAGCTCAATCATATTTGTTTTGGTTCCCTCTAGCTAAGATAATTATTATAATATTACAATCAAAATATAATGATATTATAAAATATTAAAAATATCAATATAAGTAATTTAGAAATTAAGAATGTTATATAATAATACTTTTTGACAATACAAGTAGTTATACAATTGAAAGGGCTATGTGATGTCCTTTATTATCGGTTTCGTCGTTTGCTGAACCGTCATGAACTAGACTGTTCAGGGCATTTTGAGCCGTATTAGCGGCAAATCGGGATGGATCAGATGGATAAATCGAAACACTGAACGAGGAGGGAAAGAGAGAGAAAGAGAGGAGGGTGAGAGAGAGAGAGGAGAGGAGAGAAGCGGAGGCCTTCGTGGCTTGGTGTTGCCCGATAGGACGTTTAAACAAAAGAGAGAGAGAGGGGAAAGCGATGGCACTGGAGGGATGTGCAACGAACGGAAAGATTGCTGGAGGGTGTCGGATGGCTGTCGTGGCCACCAAACGGTGGAAAATGCATGGACGAAGCCATGACTGTGGAACAGGGGGCGGGCGAAAAATGCGCGGATGAAGTCGTGACTGCAGAATAGGGGCGACCGTCCCTATTTTTTGATCGTATTTTTTTTAAAAATGACAATAAATAGTGAAGTTGGCAAAGAGTTTGCTGGCTTCATTGTTTTTAACTTTTTTTTTAAAAAAATTCTCAAACAATGCCGGCTTCACTTAAGTGATTATCGGCTTCATTGTAATTGCAGTATAGGAGTCGATTGCGCCGTCCGACAGTCACAGCGGTTAGTCAGAGGCCCTCCGGTGGTCTCTCCGACGGCTTTCCCTTCCTCTTTTTATTTCTTCCCCCTCTTCTTTCTCTATATCTCCTCTTTCTTTCTTTTCCCCCTCCTCAGTTTCCTTCTTATCCTTTGTGTTGGTTCATGCCGGTCTGATCTGATATGGATCCGTACTGGCTCGTACTGCTGGCTAGCTGGCATAGGTCTTGGTTCGGTTCTGTCTTCTTTGATCAATTTTGATACTAAAAATATTTTCTCAGTTTGGTTACCAAATATATATTTTCCACAGTACTTCATAAATATAGTTACGAAACACCAAACAACTTTTTTCAAAGCTCAATTAGCAAAAGATTTATTGCTCAAAACTATGCAGACAATAGCTGCAATACCAAAGTGGGCCTTATTTGCCTTTCGGGCTTGAGTGCTGCTGCATGTTCACTTGCAAACCTTAGGGCCAGAAGAAAGGTTCACTGTTGTGCGATGGGCACCTAATTTATGATAATGATGATTGCAAATATACTGACTGTAGACAACAGATCTAGTCAAATCTTGTCCAAGTACAAGAGGTTCAGATGCTTGTAGTTTGCTTCTAAATTTCGGCCTAAACCATAACACCTGTCAGTTTGCACAGATGCTGCTTTCAACTAAAAAAAACTTTATAATGACTATAGTTTGTATGTTTTGCAGAAATTTGAGTTGAAGCATAATCCTTTTCTCCTGCAATTGACTGGAGATATGCCGGAAGAGGAACTTTTGACATCAAGCCTAGCTGCAAAGCTGAATGGCTATGCTGCTGAGCTTTGCCATTCAGGAATCCAAAAGAAGATCGTTGCGAAGATTAATGAGATACGAAAAAATGGTTGGCCCATCTTAAGGGAGGTTTAGATGTGTGGTAGCAAGGGAGCTTTAGTGTGATGAAGGTTATTGCGTTACAATCTAAAATATTGCAGCAAACAGCCATTAGCTTGATGGAGGGTGAGCATCAGAATTGAGGTGTTAGGTATATTGTTTATTTGTAATATATATATATATATTTTTTTTTCCTGTGGTGAACCATCCTCAAGATTTAAATTGATCTAGTGCCGGCTAGGTCAGATGGGAGATAACCATGCATCAATAAAAGTCCAGAGCCCTGGCATGCTTTGCCACAAAATTCCCAGAATGGCTTCCAATCCATCTGACGTAGGTAACCATGGAATCCTTCGTTCAAACTTCAATCTGTCACATGACCTTCTGTATCTAAGCTAGATGAATTAATGTCTAGCAGTAGGTTTCTTTCTTTTCTGGTTAAATTAATTAATGTTAGGATCACTAGTTAAACAGTAAGACTTTGGAAACCTGCTGAGGTTTCTAATGAAAGGTCATTAGCTGTAAATACTCACTAGAAATAGGGCTGAATGGTGTTCTATGATTGCATCTGATAAAAGAGCATGATACCATCCTTGAGAGAAGAGATTTATGGTTGACTGAATTTGCCACAAATTAAGATAAAAATAGAGTTAAGATAGGAGACAGAAGCAAAAAGGCTTAGTGATGGTCATGGTATCCAGTGGGAGGGCATAATACCATCAACTAGAGAGGGCATTTATGGCATGTCCGAAGTTGCAAGAGATTAAGAGACAACAAAAAATAAATAAACAGTTAGATGATGAGGCATGAGATGAGGCAACTTTTAACTTCCAGTTCTTTTCCCAGCCATTTTTCACCTCTTAAGTGAAAGGCTATGTGATTTGAAGAGGGTTTCAACCAAAGAATGCTTTCTATGTGATGCATGTAGAGGACTATTTTCATTACTTGCAGTTGGATGGCAAGTCCAGCGATTATGGTTAGGAATGATAATGGATCAGATATGAGTTAGATTAGTCTATCTTCATGCACGCCCCGCAAGTAAAAACCTCATTTTTGATATCCATCCTATATCCGCCTCGGATCGAGTCTGGTCAAGTCAAATAGAAATGTGGGTCAAATCGAATTGGATATATAAGAGGAGTTAGTTGGATCGGATCGAATATATGTAAATAATATAAAATCATTATATTTTGAAAGAGGGACATATTATTAACCATATCTAATCTGAATTCACTTTGAATATTTTTTTTTAGAATCCATACTCGCTACGGATTTCAATCGGTTCGGACAAAATCTATTTCATTTGGATTTGATCGGGTTGGATACCCGACAGATCGGCTAAAATTATCATCTCTAATTGTAGTCAGCTATGTTCTAGACTGCCAATGCCTTGTATGCAATATTTTTAGATCCATTCACAGCTAGTGAGACAATTATTAGTACTAATTAGAGTACCATATGAGCATTATAGGACATGTAAATGGAGTGGTAAATATATTTACCTTAAATTACACAGGTTTCCTGGTTATATGAAATAAAGCATGCCCTTAGGTAACTGGAATCTATGCCTTCTTTTTTTTTTTTTTTTTCTTTTTCAAGTTAAAGGCTGCAGACAATCCCTGATAACCCGACAACTAGCCCAGACATCAAAAAATAAGCTGGTTTTGTTAGACAGAATGGAATTCTTTATCTGCTCGATGTTGGACATGAATACCAGTCCTGAATAACTTTATAATCAAGCAGGTTATTGTAGGGTAAAAAACTGTGTCAGAACCGTCAAGTAGTCTCAACAGCAAGCGTTGAAATAGTACATGACATTTCAAATTTATCCGGGCCTTAGGCCACATGAACGGACAAGAATATGCTCGAGTGGGGGGTTTGTAAATACCATGAATCATTACCATCATTTTATGTTTTTTTTGATAATTCAAGTGTTATAAGCTTGTTTGCTGTCACAACCAAGACAAGGTAAAGATTTCCGATTTTCAGAATAAAGAATTAAGTAAAATTCAAAATGAATATTACCTTTAGCGGAACCCCACGGGAAAAAAATTGAGCACAAATTCTGAACTTGATGATCTGTCATATCTAAGTTTGCATTAAAAAGACTGACTAAATTTCATCCCAACCAAAAGTGAATGCAACTGAGAATCCATGAGCATTCAGCAGATCAACCTGATATGGATCGTGGCATATTTATTCTCTTTAGAGTAATTCTGCTGTGAGTGATCTCTATCAGGATTTTATTGATGAAATTTTGGGTATTCAAGAATGCAATCATTACATGTCAAGCCAGCTTTGAGTTTCAACAATGGAAGATCTTGCTGGGAACCGGTTTGCCATACCAAACCAGCCCAAGGCAAACACATTGGTGGTAGTGCCATAAGCCAGATTTAGCATTACCAAGTCTTCAGGATGCATCCCTCCCACAGCTTATGAAATTTCCAGCACCATAAATACATAACGCTCATGAAAATTTGTTAAAATAAGGAGAGAAGCCTAAACTGTCACGCCGGCCATGGTAAGAAGGGAACTACCAATATAGGTTTCATGATTGAGATATTTAAATTGGCATCTCTAATTTTTTTCAAGTTCACAAACGTTAGGAGATGAACTCCTCTTTTATCAGAATAAATGTCACCCATCCTCCCAGTTTTCCTGGGAAAGATAAGAATCGCAAGTAAATCATGATGCTGCAACAAATTGAAATAAACCCTCAAATCAGGTCATTGTGAAACAAGAAAGAAAATTATGCATTTCCAGTTCAATGATGCCCTTTCGCCTCAGCTTTTTTATTATGTTTTGCCTTTGCCTGGAAAAAAGAAGAAGCATGTTATCACTCAGCGGTGGTGTTTATAAGTGTGAGATCATGTACTCATGATATAATATTTTAACAGTCTAATATGAATAGAATACTTGGGAGAAATGCAATATCTTCACAAAGAAAGGTATGGAGAAAAACAGGTTGCTTGCAGCTAAATTACCGTTAAGTGAAGTGGAATACTAACAATCAGAGCAATTGGGGAGGGGGCCGGGGGGTTTGTGGGTTGGGGTTGGTGAGGGAAATGAAAGCCTGATGATTCTAACAGGCCTTTGGGTGGTAAAGATGGCAACAAGGTAACATGTTTTGTGAAATATTCAAGCCTTCCTGATATCAAGCAGCCAAACACCAATTGCACGGTTACCAAACAGCAATGGATAAGTTCAAAATTAGACTGAAGGTAGTGCAGTATCTCCAACCCTGTATGCTCACATAGTGAATGGCTTTAATGTTCCCTGATCTGTGGTAAATTGCATGGCATGCCATACAAGTCCATGATTCATGGTGTTAACACTTCAAAGTGGAGAGGAAATCTATATTGAAGACACATGCTAACTCACCAACAAAAAATCCTTTCAGAAACAGTGTCCATAAGAAACTACTGTAAATTCTGAACACAGACTCAACATATGTTATTCATTTAACCGAAGAATAAATCCAAAACCATCATGAAGAACATCGAAGTGCTATGAACATAGATAGATAAAATACAAAATTAGAAAACAAGGTTACCATTGTCAGTGCAGTAAATTGAGGTTTCTTTCTTGTGATATATATGGGATTATTACTTTAGCAACAATTCATATGCAATCTAGTTTCATAAAATAATGGGTCAGTGAAGAATTTGATATTATGCACATATAGTCTACATGTTTATTTCTGAATTCTTTGACATAAAAATATAATATTTTATAAAAGAAAAGAAACGTGCATGCCAAATGTTACTCAAGTATTATTCCATGGATTCATCATCCAGTCAGTGAATATATAAATATTGCGTGGTGTCAAACAAGTCTAGATTCATTATTATCAAGAAAAAAATTAAGAAGAAAGAAAGGAGAAAACATGTTTCCTACCAACTGCACTCTCTAATTAAAGCATTTGTTTTAAGATAGGTTAGAAAGTCCAACAAATCAAGCAATTAAAAAAGGGAAAGCATAGAACAGTCCACGACCTTGTTAGATGCCTTTATGTAAAGGCCATCTCATAGTCCTACAAGTACCTTTGGTTCCTCATGTAGCCTCTGTACATCAGTGCTGAATTTAGGGTTTTAGGGATGTTATGATTTCAGATCTAAATCTGGAATCAGATGGAAAAAATTGTGGAAAAGGACAAGTAGGAAAATGGAAAGTGGTAACAGGGAAGGGAGAAATAACAGATAATAGGAAGAGGAAATATGAATCAAGATGCTCAACAGAATTGAAGACGCCCTCGATATATTCAATCATAAAACATGTTCTTCATACATTACTTAGGATTCAATAAATAGAAAAATCCAACTTTGAGTCCTATATTTATGTTCAATTGCAATCATATACCAAATAAGAGCACCCAAATAGCAAAACAATGACTAAAAACTGAAAACAGTATAAACTTCAGCAAATCAAAGCTTCAAAAACCTGATTGCATAAATTCCATGTCACCAAAATAAGGCAAGAAAGAAAAAGGAAGATTAACACTATAAGTTTAAATTGAGGACAAAGAGATGGGCTCCACAAAGCCCTCTTTCATAGGCAAGGAGTGATGACATAGGTGAAGAGAAGGACACAAGAATAAAAGAATCAAAGTCAAAGAGGAAGCTGAAGAATAGGCAGAGATGAAATGGAAGGAGAAGAGAAGATCAGAGTAAGAAGAGGGGAGATAGATGGGGTGGCATAGGAGGGGGAGGGTATAATTATATAATCAATCATAAATTAGTTCTTGGAGAACATGGTGGACTCAATAATAGATGGCCTTGTTGTTATTCATGATGACAAGGTTATCAGTCATCACCAACAACCAAGTATTCTCATTCATGAGCTTCCATGCATCACAAAGTCAAGCCTCTTACAGGAATTGGGACCTTGTAACGGGCAGCTTGGGATTGTCAATTAAAGGTGGCTGGAATAGGTTCAAGAGATTGAGTTTTGGGTGCTGGAATGGGTTCCCAAGCAAGTTGAACAATGTGGACTCAATAACATTGTCCCCAAGAAGGATGGAGCGGAGAAAGAGAGTGCACAGAGAGACCCCATTCAGAGACTGTTTGTTGGATTGCCTCTCTTTCTTCCTTGCTTCCTAGGTCCTCCCCCCATATTCCTAAGTTCAATTGGTCTTTCTCCCTCTCGTTGCCCTAGAAATGTATTTCCCCTTACATGAAAGAGAATACAATGGATAGTTCGAAAATAGATGGGTTTTATTAGCTCGTGGTGATTAGAATTGGAGGGTGATTAGTTAGTCAAAGAACTGAAATAAGGCCAATGTGCTTCTCCAGTTTCTCCACAGCTGGCATGAGTAGCTCAGATATGTTGCTGACTACAAAGCATGAAAGAAAAATTGATCACTCCACATAGTTTTCTGATGAACAAGGACTCCATGAAACCTAGCTACAACCAAAACAAAGGGGCTCTTCAAAATAACTACTGTATGACTCCTAAAAACATCAGGACCTTATTTCCATGTTCAAAAACAAATAAAGAAAACTTCTAAATTAATATATGTATTCTGTCAGTTTGCATTCTAAGAAAAATAATATTCTCCATGACACATCCAATTCTTCAGTATTTAAATAATTCTGTAAATATACTACTATCATCCCTGTCAGAATGCATCATATTTTCCAGGACATTAGGTACAAACAAAGGTTAACAGCATACTATCCAGGCAGTCAATGCTAACCTAATTCAAAGACATTTCAAAACTAGTACGTGTTTCTGTATAAGGTACTCTGTCTGCACTGCAGCAATGTTTCCAATTATATATGCTAGGAAGGATGGCTAAGGATGGATTCTCCAGGCAACAAATCATCCATAGATTTCCTCATTCAAAATTCACGTTACAACGTCAAGAGGAACAGTCCTACCAAATCCAATGTGTTACTCATCTTATTCTCTACTAACAATGCCTAAACTTATGTTGCCTTTTATATCAAAACCCACACATCACAAAGACGCATGGCAACAGTAAATCATAAGAAAATTTTCTTTTAAACTCCCACGAGCAATAAATTACACCCTGAGGATGACCTATAAAGAAACTTCCTTAAAGAACTCAAATCAGATCCTACTTCAAAAGATACAAAGGAAAACATAATAAGATGCTGACTTAATCATGGTTGCGTTTTGTCATCGTTACCTCCTACATCAAAAAAGTTCCAGAGAAAAAGAAAAAACAATCAAGTATCTTATGAGTAAAAATATGATAATAATCCATTTTGCTAACTGCTGTCTGGTTAATTCGATGTAAATTCATGATGTAATTCAAGGAAATCAATATACCATCACTTAACAAGTAATCCTTCAAAGGGGAGACCATAAAAAACAGGCACTTCCCTATGACCTATACATCCCAAAAAAACAATTAACTGACTCCCCCCCACCCCCACCCACCGAAAATAAATAAATAAATAAATGAGCCCGCAATTATCCCTGAAAACCTAGGCGCAAAGCATATAAACAGCAAAATAACTCTAAGCCCACCAAACAATGACCTAAATGGATTTTAAAATAAATCAGATCAAAGATGCTGACTTTGATTCAATACAAATACAAAAAAACGAAAAAAAGGATTTTAAAATAAATCAGATCAAAGATGCTGACTTTGATTCAATACCCCAAAATTAAAAAAAAAACAAACAAACAAACAAACAAGCGAATCGCATCATCCTAATCCGAGATCCGGCAGATAACAAAATATCCCTCTCCTGATACCTGGAAGGAAACGATTGGCGAATGGATGTAGGATGGAAGGAAAAGGTCTAATCTGATACCTGGAGGTAGGAGAGCTTCATGCTCCCATAGACGAGACCGAAGGTGAACGCCGACGCACGAGCTACCTATAGCACAAGATCATGATCACAGGTAGAAGTATTAAGCCCGGAGGAAATCATGATCGCAGATAGAAGTATTAAGCCCGGAGGAAACCGGAAGAAGGAATTCTCGAGAGAGAGAGACTAACGAAGGCGAGGGTGCTGACGCCGGAGTAGGGGCTGGGAATCGCCATGGATGAGGGTGGAAGCTCTAAGGGGCTAGAGAGCGAGATCGAGGGATGATGCGGGGGGATGCTATTCCTTGAAAGGTCCCTCCCGTCAGATCGTTTCTTCTATTGATCGCCGCCAAAACCCTAGCGAGCGGTCTGCAGGACCTTTTACCGTTCTTTCGTAGACTCCTCTCCCTCAGTACGTGCATTTTGCAAAAAAGGTCCTCTGAAGTTTGATTATGTTAGGAAAAGGCCATACTGTTCAATTTTTCAGTTTCATCCAAATTTCCCTATCTCTGGGCTCTTTTGCTCCTGCATATTAGTTGCACAGTATGTATACCACGTTGACCCTTTTACAGTTGGACAGGCGTTGTATCTTTTGTGTGTGTGCGAAATAAGAATTCGCCTCCCTTCACATGAATCCACTGGATTGTGCTATAGCCGCTTCAAAATCTATACAGATAGATGAATGGTGTTTGATGTACTTTGAGATCTCTCCATCTCCTCCTATACTCTCACACCTTATCATGATCAACTCCTACAAACCTATAAAGACATTGCACATGAACTTTTTCCCCAAGCTATTTAGAGTTGAGAGTGTGCATCATTTGTAAACCATGACCCTTTGGATTTAATTCCTCTAAATTTGTTGGTCAACCACCCCTACTCTATTCATCCTTACCTTTGCAAGCATATCATGGCTATTTTCCCTATTCATCCCACTATCTACTCCATTCTATCAGTGTCATCAAAGGAAAATTTTAATTTATGAATTTGCTTAATCAACTACACAATACTGGAGTTCATGTCATTTCCACTAAATTAAACATTACTCCTCTCCCATTGTAGCATTCCATGCATTTGCATCTTTAACACAAACACCACCAACTGCTACAATGAAATCATCTCTAACATCTAAAAGTAAGGATCTGGCCATTTTATAAGAAGGATGAACAGCCTGTAGCACTCAAAATCCTTGTATTCAACATTTCAAAGGTTGAAGTTTCAATTAAGATCCTTATATATGATGGAGCTATCTACACAGAGAAGTTGGATATCTGGCTACATCAATTAGAAACTTAATTCACTATATAGATATACTAATATCCAGAAAATAGCTTTTGCTTATCTCAATCTTTCTAACCATACCCTTATTCATGATATGTATACATAAAAAGCTATGATATCTCTAATATGTCATGAAGCAAACTTAAGAGCCTGATCTAAAAGCAATTTTATCCATTAGGCCATGAGAAAGATTGATGAATCAAGTAGTAGTACCGATATAAGAGTATGATCAATCTATCTAACATTACTCCATCAAGTTTCATAAGCAAGCAATCTCATTTGAAATCTCCATAAAAAATCATGTAGTCTTTATGAAGTACATTCTCTATAAAAGCATCAGCAAAAAACTAAACTCTTCAAAGTTGAAGATATTAGTGAAGATAGCATGAAGCTCATGGAAATTGAGGGGAAGAATAAATTTAGAAAAAGTAGAAAGGATAATAAACCCAAGAAAGATGGTAAACATCAAGCCAAAAGAGAGAGCAAAGCAAGAAGCAAGTATGACTCAAAGAAATTATTAAGACTACTGCAAGATCAGTGAACATAGTAAGGAGAAGTGTTCGGAACCTTCACCCAAAATTACAATCAAAAAGAAAGAAGTTGAAGAAGGCTACCAAGAAAAAAGGAAAAGCAGTCCTCAGTTTGACTGAGGTTGAGGACCTAGAAAAGTTGAGAAAGCATGCTAGAAATTGAGTTTGAAGGTGAGAAAAGCTAAGGTGGTGATTGAGGTAAAAACAAATGTGAGAAAGAAATTCTTTTAGTTGAAGATTTAAGTATAGCATGATATTCCTAAAACTACTGTGGATATTGGAAATTAAAAAAAAAAGAATCTCATTCTTAAATTCTGGTTCTGAAGCTAAGGTCGCAGACTATATCTCATCTGTGTCCCTACCTATATGGTGGCCTTTATTAGTAGGAGAAATTTTTTTCTATTTGACTTTTGGATTTTCCATGGGCATGCGGTGGAGAAAAAGTCATGCCCCAATATGATATTCTATAGCATTCGCGTCGAACAAAAATTATATAGAGTGGGCACTATAGAATATCATATGGGATGGACTTTCTATTTTACCATATTTTTTTTAATACTAATCTTAAAAAAGAATATAAAAATCAAAGATTTCTTCTATTAATGGAGTCGTTAGTCTTCTAATTAAAAATAAAAAAATTATGATATTCTCTTTCTTTCTCATTTTCAAAATATATTTTTTATTAATACATACTATATTGTCAAATGATATACACTAAATAAATGAATCATCAAATAAGTTAAAACATATTTTCAGATAAATCAATATATAATTTTCAAAATATAAAGTTTATCAATATACAATATACGGCTAAATGATATACACTAGCAAATTAGTCATCTAGTAATCAAAAATACATCTTTAAGCAAATGGATACATAATTTTCAGACTATTATGCTTATAAGTATACACTATATGATATGACAATATATACTCATTGACTTTCTAATACATACTGTAAACTTTTTTGATATGTATCTAGCAGTGATCTAATATACACCTCTAAATAAATCGATACACAATTTTTAGAGCATAGAGTTTATCAATATATAGTATATGATCAGATGATACATACTTAGTGAATTAGTCATCTAGCAATTTAATATAATGGCCTCCAAGTAAATTGATACATAGTTTCTAAAAATTATGTTCATCAGTACACATTACATGATTTGTTGATATATAATCATTGACTTTTTGATATATATTGTAAGTTTCTTTATTACACACTTAGTAATAATCTAATATATACCTCTAGATAAATCAATATACAGTTTTTAAGATATATTTTTACCTAAAGATATGGATTAGATCACTACTGGATGTGTATCAAAAAATTTACAGTATATTTCAAAAAATCAATGAGTGTGTATTACCAGGCTATGTAATATATACTAATGAATATTATTACAAGAAATATGCGATTTAACAACAAAAATTTTGCAATGGATAGAACCTGTTTCTAATTCATTGTTAATTGACAACGAATTTGCAATGGAATGCTTAATTCCATTGCTAATTTTAGAAAAATAAATTTATAATAGACTTGCAATGGATTAGACACAAAAATTTTGCAATGAAATAAAAATAGACCTAAAAATAGTTGCTAAATTTTGCAGGAGGTTTCCACGTATCATTGGTAACGGAATTGCAATGGATTAGCAACAGAATATAGCAACGGATTTACAATGAACTCAATTTTCATTGCTAATAGTTGGTTAAAAAAATTATAGATTTTTTTGATTAACTTACAATGGATTTACAACCGAAATTATTACATTGCTAATTTGGGAATAAAAAATTTTGCAATGGAATTGAAATGGCAACATCTTCGTTGCTAATCTAGAAATAAAAGAACTATCTAGGAAATGATTTTGCAACTGAATTGTAATGAAATTTCAGTCCGTTGCTAATTTTTAAAAAATAAAAAATCTTAACTTTCTATTAACTTGATTTTTCCTCTCTCTCCTTTCTTTTCTCTCCTCTTCCTCTCTCTCTTAATCGAGCCACCCTTAGCCTCCTCTCAAAAGAGCCCTAAATCTCCTCTCCCTCTCTCTCAACCGAGTAGCCCCTACACCCCTCGCCGAATGCTGCTCCACGCGACCCCCCCGCCTCCCTGATGCTCGCAACCTAGCCCTCCCCCGTGTGACCCCAACAACGCTACACCCTCATCCGATGCTGCTTCATGTGACCCCCCTCCCCCCCGGCCTCGACGCCTGCACCCCCGACCCCGACAGGGTAAAATCATGCCACCCATCTTCAGCTCCATAAGAGGTAAAGACTCCTCCTCTATCCCAATCATTGACCTCAAAATCGAGTACAGAAAGAGGAGCCCTTCTTATACCCTGAGGCCCCTCGGGTCCTTCCCCATCCAAACCCTAATCTAGGTTACTGAGGTATGCCTTCTCTGAGGATTTTCTCCTCTGCCTCTCTCTTCTCTATCGATGACTTCAGCTTTCTTTTTTTTTTTTAATTTTTATTTTATTTTTTTCGATTGATTAGGATTTTATTGATCACGTTTGTAAATATTGCTCCGCCACAACCTCAAGTGCAATCGCTCCTTCCTCCCTAAGAACCCTAAGGTCGCCCAGCTCTGCTGGAACAACTCCGCCCAGATCGAATCCCTAAAACCCCCATTCGATCTCGTCATCGCCACCGATGTCGTCTACATGGAGGACTCTGTGGCCCATCTCATCACTGCCATGGACGCCCTCCTAGTGCCCAATGGCATGCTCTTGCTGGGATACTAGCTTCGATCGCCTGAAGCCCACCAAGTGTTCTGGCAGCGATGTCGGCAAGTGTTTCTGGTTATAAAGAAGGTCGTCTAGGAGGATCTTCACCCAGATTATGTCTATCAGGAGATCGATATTTATCTCCTCAGGAAGAGGAAGTAAGATTTGGGTCGATACAAATTTACCAGGTATTTGATTATATGCCACTGTGAAGCTTTTGTTTTTTTTTACTTTAATTATATTATGATTTCTTTTGATGCAAGGAAAAGGATGGAATTCTCAAACACAAATAAAACACAGTTCTATTGGTTTTTTTTTTGTCTTTCTGGATAAGTATTTTGATGACTTTGCTTGATAATTAGTGATATATTTATGAACTATTCTTGGATGAGAATAAAGCACATGCTCAGTAGGCACTCTGAGATTGCTCATGACATTATATTAAAGTTTATCCAGCTTAGGAAAAGAGCAAGAAAGGAATATTGGGGGTATGTGGAGTAGAATTCTAGTTCCCACTTGACAGTAAGGGGTTTTGAAGAATAGTTCTATAGTAACTATTTCGAAGTTCGAAAACTTACCAGAAAATATATCCTTATTTGTTATTTCAATGTTCTAAGGCACTAGACGTATTCCCTAATTCTTGTGATCTCCAAGATTAAAAAAATAAGTTCTTATGAATTCTCAAGATTGTTCATAATTTCTAGCTCTTTTTTTTTCCCTAAAGTGGTTTATGTTCATCCTCAACTATGCTTGAATCCATAGGCAGGCCGAAAGACTTGCTTGTGTGAGGATGAGTTGTGAACTCATGATTTGTCTTTGGATTCAATGTGTGAAGGATTGTAAGCTAAAAAAATCCGTAAATGTGCAATTCATTCACATGCAGTATAATTAATATATGTTATGCAATATATAATCTGTATAATAAGTAGCTTTTCTGAGTCATATGACTGTTCTAATTTCACTATTATCAGCATTATCACCTAGGGATTAATTACTATTTGTTATCTTATTTCACATTGTTTTGTCTGTTCTTCATGTCTATGTTGGGAATAGTGTCCCAAAACCAATCGTCAGCCTATTGACGGTTGTGCTCATTTTTGTATATGTACATGAATTATGAATTAATAAAAATTATTTTGATATTTTTCATCACAAAATATTTCATCTTCTAATGAACTCCTATGTTGTGGTGAAGTCCTTAGGACTATTTAGACTCGACAAAGGAGGATTTGTCGTTTAGTCCTTAAATCTGTTCGCGATCAAATGATACGTTGTTACCAAGGACGACAACGTTTATCAAACATAGGTCATTGTGTGCCATATAAGTTGGTTGTCCTCTTAACCAAAGAGGGTGGAGATACTGGTATGGCATACAGGTGAGATGTAAGGATATATCTGCACTGAACGTGACCGACTCTGGAGCTATTTCTGCTGTCAAGATTTGCTCCGATGGAATATAGGTATAAATATCCCTCCGATCTGAGACCGCCATGGTGACTTGCAAGCAACTCACTGTACTTAGGCACTGGACTACCTGAATTTTTAATTCAGTGACGGAAGACTGCTAGGTGTAGTCAAGTACTTGATTTATCGATGTGTGTGTCAAGATGGGATTGACCACTCCAGTTTAGGAGCTGTGTACAGTCGTATTTCAATTTAGCAAAACCTTGGCTAGGATAGTCTTTGTGAGGAGTCACAGGACTGTTTGAGTTGAGCATGATTCGGATGATCTAATCAGAGTTGACAGTTTAACCCTGAGTCATCCTAAACACAGAGGTCAAAAGGATGAATTATACAATAATCATATTCACGTAGGTTATGAGTGTTGCGATTGTGACTATTCGACCTATCTGATCATCGGGTATCATTACTAGATGGTCACTTCGATTAGTACAGAAATTGGTTCCTGTGCTACCAGCTTAGGTTCGAACCTGCAGGGTCACACACATTAGAGATTCCTATCAGATCTGATGGCTGATGAAGAGTCCTAATGCTCGTGGACTATGAGTCCTACGTGTCTGAGACTCTGTGATCGAGAATCAAGATTCTCTGATCATGAGTCCGACACATTTTGGGTACCGAGGTCAAGAGTCCCACTGGTTTGGGACTCTTCGATCAGAGTTATATATCGATGAATTCTGATGTCCGATTACCCATCGAATTTGGACTCAATATTTATGAGAGATTTAATTAGTGATTTGATCACTAATTAACTCAATTTGATTGAGTAATTATTTTTAGATCAAGTCCAATTGAATTGGATTCAGTTGGGTTTGATCCGATTAGGTTAAGAGTTGACCTAATCGTCGAGATGGTTTGGTCCCTGATTTGATCAGGGGTTGGGCTTAATCAATTCCTGATTTGATTAAAATTTTATTAAGCCTAATTAAGCCTAATTTAGTTGGGTTTAAATTAGTCTAATTGGGCCTAACTTATTTGGTTCAATTAGGTTGGTTTAAATAATGAAACCACCTTGACCCATTCTCCCTGCGCCACCTCGCTTCCACTACGCCCATTTGAATTCACGAGAAGAAAGTTCTCATAAATTTTTCCTCATGCAAAGCCCTCCTCACGCCCTACTTTAATGCACCAAATGAGTGGATAAGGATGATTGGTTGGCCATTCAAATTCAAAACAAAGTTTGAATTTGAATAAGCAACCAATCTTAGTGCCTTGACCTTATCCTCTTTTAGCGCCCCATTAATTACATGAAAAAATATTTCTCATGAAATCACTCACGCACAAATTAAGCCACACCCTCCTCTTCTCACGCCCTTAGTGGATAGGGATAAATTAGTTTTCATTTGAATTCAAAATTTGATTTGAATTCAAAATTTGATTTGAATTCAAATGTGCAATTACTCATCTTTATCGTCTCATGTGGATAAGACCTTGGTTGTTATTTTAAAAGGAGGAGAAGAGTGGGGCATGTGCAAGAAAAATTTTGGAGAGAAAATCTGGGCGTGAGAAATCTTTGTGTGCAAGATGAAGGTCTATATCCTTCCGAGAGAAAAAAAAAAAGAAAGAAAAAGTGTGCGCAGGGTTTCAGTGAGTTCTTCAGGGTTTCAACCTGGAGTTCGAGATGTGAGAAGGTGAGCTACGAGTGTCGTGAGCCCACCAAATTTCAAAGAGATCTTCAACATCCTCTCAAGTATATCTGCTGATGATCTGGAGCATCCAAAGAATCGACAGACATCGATCAAAGGAGTTCGATCAGCATCGACCGTCGAAAGGGCTCTACAATGAGCTAGCATTCGTAAGGAGTCGATCAGACCGGAAGCTTCGTGTGGATGATCCGCAGAGGTCAGATATACTGTGTGACTGCATCACGATGATCAAACTCTCCCGACGGTGGTCAAATTATGGTGATCTACTATCCGCACGAAGGTATTGTGTTCTGAATACATTACAGTAAAGTGTTTACTATTCAAATTCGAATTTCAAATTTAAATGCATGCATGCTATATATCATATTTAGATCCTAGTGTAGGATAAATTTTTATTAATTAATTAGATTAATTAATAATTTTTACTTAAAATAGTGATTTTGATAAAATTTTAAAATTATCATTTTACCCCTGCACTGAATTTTCTCCATAAATGGTATCAGAGCAGGTTCTTAGATATGATATATATATTTGCATTTGTAGATTAAGTTATAATCTAAAAGTTTAAATTTAAAATTTAAAATTTAAAATTTAAAATTTGAATTTTGAAAGTTGTTCGAAATTCAAAATTCAAAAATTTGAAATTCAAAATTTGAGATTTGAATTTTGAAATTTAAAATTCAAAATTCAAAATTTTGAAATTTAAAATTTTGAAATTTAAAATTTGGTTGAAATTTTAAATTTTAAATTTTAAATTTTAAATTTAAAATTCAAAATTTAAAATTTAAAATTCAAAATTTAAAATTCAAAAATTTGAAATTTGAAATTTGAAATTTGTTTGAAATTTAAAATTCAAAATTTAAAATTTAAAATTTAAAATTTAAAATTTAAAATTGGTATATTTAGATATACTTGATCCAAGTAGCAAGTAATCGAATTGGGTTGGTTGCCATGATCGTCCGGTCATAGGAGAAAAGTAGGGTTTAAAGGCCCTCTCTTTCCATTTGATGGGGTCTCATATAGCGATAGGGGTGCCGATGCAATTATATCCCATGCAGATGAAGTAGCAAAAGAAATATTAATGATTTATTTTGATTGAGTTATTTTCTGTTATGTAATTAACAATAGGATTGCTATTTATGAAATATGCTGATCTATTTGTGTAATGAGTCAATATATTTGGTGAACAGAAAATAAAACTTTTTAAATTTAAAAAATTATTTTCGAAATGTGAAACCCTGACCCATCAGCCCAAATACTTAATTAAAAGAATTAAGTGTTGTCTAGTAGGTCTAGAATTGTGAATTAAGACCTAAGACAATTGTATAAACTTGTGGGTCAATGGGTTAGATGGATTAGGTCCATAATTGGGTTAGACCTAAGGTTAGCTTAAAGAAATGGACTAAATTAGAGTAATTGATCAAATCTAATCAAAAGTTGAATTAGATTAGGTCAAGGATACTCTAGACTCAACTTCAATAGTTGTAGTTGAATGGGTCCATGTCTTCAACTAGACCAAGATGGACTTAATTCATGGCTACGCGGTGGAACCCTATTTACTAAGTTGATCAAATTAAAACTAATGAACTGGTTGGTGTCTAAGGTAAGTTTGGCAGTTTGACTAGTGATTTTTAAGCGGGAGCTACTCGCAGTCATTTGATCTCTGACGAGTTAATGGCTTATCCCCACCACTGATCTCACTTACCTGGCCAATCTGGTGAATTAGGTTTTGATTAGATCACTTGGTGATTAGGGCTCACCCATGTCAGTAGGTAAATCAGTTTGACTGATTTAGGTGCTCCTAATGCCAGCTTTAAGTAAATCCTTTTTAATCTGACTTGGTGAAGTCAGTGGGAGGATTGAAATTGGCTGGATATTTTCTTCTCTTCGATTCTTTAATAAAATCCTCAAAAATTATTAGGTCCTAAAAATAATTAAGTTATATTGATAACTAAGTCATAGCCTCCCATTAAGTGAGTGATAATGAGTCCATTAGTTTAATAATCATTGGAGGCCCAAAGGCCTGGTGCTTATTGACTAATGAAATTATCATTCATAGTATGATAATTTGGTTTGAGTCTTTCTGATGGTGATTAGGTTGGCCGATCAAAGTCGGGCTTGATCATTTATTGGTCTGATTCATCAAATCAAATCATGTTAATGGTTGGATCTAACCAAATTTTTTCAGTGGAGGCCAAAACCTACTGATTAGGTTCTGGGGTAAAATTAATTACTAGAAGTTGTTTAGAGAAACAACTGGTTATGAACCTACCCATAGATGCACATGGGTTGACCAACCAAAGTTGGGCTCGTGTGTAGTCTGTGTGGATTCTAGTACCCACTAAGGAATTAAAGTAATTTCTCGAATTGGAGGTTGAGGTTACCAATTCGTAAAAATACTGGGAGAAACTTTAGACTAAAGTCCAAGTCTTTAGTATTAATAATTTATGTACTAATGTAGGTCTGATTTTTTTTAATGCAGCTATGGCCACTATCCTGTCGCTCCGGTCATTATTAGATAATGACAAGCTCATGGGATCTAATTTCGATAGCTGGTATCAAAAATTAAAAATCGTCCTTGAGCATGAGCGGATCCTTTATGTAGTAACGGATCCGACACCTAAGGAGCCAGCCCTGAATGCTAGAGGGACGGTCTGAGACATTTATCAGAAGTGGCTCAATGACCGCACCACCGTCCGGTGCATTATGCTGGCAGCAATGAATGATGAGTTCAGCCGCAGGTTCGAGAATGCCTAGCCACAGGAGATGCTTCAAATATTGAACGACTCTTTTGGCATGCCTGACGACGTTGAAAGGTATAAAACTAGTTGTGCCATTTTCAATGCTCGGATGAGGGATAGAGCCTTAGTCACTGATCATGTACTGTACATGATCGAAATGATTGAGTGCCTAAGTAAATTGGGCTTTCTTCTGCACGAGCAGCTCGGTAAGGATGCGATCCTTAATTCTCTGCCCAAGTCCTACCTTCCCTTCCTTACTCATTTTCGAATGACAATGCTTGCAGTGAACTACCACGGATTATTGGAGTTGCTGCAGAACTTTAAGAAGGACCACCAACTCCATAAGGAGTCGATAAATATTGTGGGAGGGTCTTCTTCTGGTCGTCGACCCTTTAAGAAAGGGAAGAAGAACAAGAAGAAGAAGAATAAGAAGGTGCAGCCGCATGCTGGGATGTCTGCACAGAGTCAGACCAAGAAGCGCAAGCCCGACCTGAGCCAGGCAGAGTGCTTCTTTTGCAAGAAGCAGGGGCACTGGAAGAGAAACTGTCCTCTATATATTACCTCACTAGACCTGAACAGGCCGAAGAAGAAGCAAGGTACTTATATGATAACACCTTGCAACTTTTTCATTTGTGATACTATTGCCTGGGTATTGGATACCGGAAGTCCTTATCATATTTGCAATTAGATGCAGGGTCTACAGGTCAGTAGGAGATTTGATGAAGGCGAGAGATTCCTGAACGTTGGAGATGGAAGCAAAGTTCCAGTTCTAACATTAGGAATCATGAACCTTGTAATCAATTTTCGAAAAATAATTCTGAGTGAATATCACTATTATCCGAGCTTTTTATTAAATATTATTTCTGTAGGCCTTTTGGCGATGAACGGTTATCAATTTTTAATAAAAGAAAATGTTTGCAATATCATTTTGAATGGTGTTACAATGTTTGTTGGACAACTTAATAATAAAATTTACTTTCTATCACAACCTGTTAATGTGGTTCAAACCTCCGGTAAATGTCCTAGAATAGATAATGTGTTAGATGTCTACCTTTGGCACTGTAGGCTAGGTCATATCAATAAGAACAGGATAAACAGGTTGGCTCAAAAAGAAATTCTTGAAGTAGGTGATTATGAATCACTTCCAACCTGTGAGTCCTGTCTTCTTGGTAAAATGATCAAGTCACCTTTTACTGGAAAAGGCGAGCGAGCCAGTGAACTCTTGGCTCTGGTACATTCTAATGTATATGGACCCATGAGCTCAAGTACAAGAGGTAGATATTTCTACTTCATAACCTTCACAGATGACCTATCGAGGTATGGATATGTCTATTTAATGAAGCATAAGTCGGAGTCGTTTGAAATGTTCAAACTATTTCGAAATGAGGTAGAAAAACAAATTGAAAAGTGTATTAAAACTCTTCGATCTGATCAAGGAGGTGAATATCTTTTCAATGATTTTCTGACATATCTTGAGGAGAATGGGATTCTCTCTCAGTGGACATCTCCTGGAACACCACAGCATAATGGTGTGTCTGAAAGGAGGAATCGGACCTTGTTGGACATGGTTCGATCCATGATGGGGTTTGCTGGTCTGCCGATCTCTCTTTGGGGATATACGCTCAAATCGACTTGTTACCTTCTAAATAGGGTTCCGAGTAAGTCTGTAACCAAAACGCCATATGAGATATAGATAGGACGTAAGCCAGTACTCTCGCACCTTAGGATTTGGGGGTGTCTGGCTTATGTTAAACGTTTAATTACAGACAAGCTTGGATCTAGATTTGACAAGTGTAATTTTATAGGGTATCCAAAAGAGACCAAAGGGTATTACTTCTATCTAGCTGATGAGCAAAAAGTGTTTGTCAGCCTTAAGACAATCTTTTTGGAAAGAAAGTTTCTTGGTGAAGGGACTGTTGCCTCTAAGGTCGAACTTGACGAAATTTGACAGGTAAAAAATCCGACGCAAGTTGCTGAACCTGAACCAGATTTGATTAGATCAGATCCAGAGCCCATTGTTCAAGCACCCTTAAGGCGATCTGATAGAGTACCACGTCAACCGGACAGATACTATGGTTTCTTGGTCCGGGACGATGATCCTATTGAACTTGATGAAAACGATAAGGATCCGATCACCTACATGGATGCAATGCAGAGATCCGACTCTGAGAAATGGCGAGAGGCCATGAAATCCGAAATGGAGTCTATGAAGGTCAACGATGTGTGGACATTAGTTGACCCACCCGAAGGAGTAAAACCCATAGGGTGTAAGTGGGTCTTCAAGAGGAAGAGGGACGCAGACGGAAAGGTGAAAACCTATAAAGCCCGTCTGGTTGCCAAGGAATATCGTCAACATTATGGTATAGATTATGATGAGATATTTTCTCCTGTGGCAATACTCAAATCCATTCGGATTATGCTTGCGATAGCTGCCCATCTGGACTATAAAATCTGACAGATGGATGTGAAGACAGCTTTCCTAAATGAAGAGCTGGATGAAGAGGTGTATATGATACAACCTGATGGATTCACATCCACTGATGAGTCTAAGGTGTGCAGACTACAGAGATCCATTTATGGACTTAAGCAGGCATCCCGGAGTTGGAACATACGTTTTGATAGGACGATCAAGACGTATGGCTTCGTTAAGAATGGAGAAGAGCCCTGCATTTATAAGTAGGTTAATGGTCCAGTAGTGGTATTTCTTGTATTGTATGTGGATGATATTCTCTTAATTGAAAATGATATCCCTGCATTACAGGGGATAAAGATTTGGTTGTCGTCACAGTTCTCCATGAAGGATTTGGGAGAAGCTTCCTACATCCTAGAGATAAGGATCTATAGGGATAGATCTAAAAGGTTGCTTGGTTTATCCCAGTCTACGTACATAGATACTATGCTGAAGAGGTTCAGCATGAAGAATTTCAAGAAAGGCTATCTACCGATAGGCCATAGAATTTCTCTCTCGAAGAGGGATTGTCCGACAATACCTCAAGAGAGAGAGCGTATGAGTAGGATTTCATATGCTTCGGCAGTGGGATCTATCATGTATGCCATGACATGTACACGACCAGATGTGGCATACTCACTAGGGGTAGTGAGTAGATACCAATATGATCCAGGGGAGAATCACTGGAAGGTTGTTAAAACCATCCTGAAGTATTTGAGAAATACTAAGGACCAGTGGCTTGTTTATGGTGAATCGGACTTGAGACTTATAGGGTTTACAGACTCTAGTTTTCAGTCTGATCACGATGACAGCAAAAGTGTGTCGGAATTTATTTTTACCCTTTATGGTGGGGCTATCTGCTGGAAGAGTTTCAAACAACACACTGTGGCTGATTCAGTTTGCGAGGCAGAGTATGTCGCTGCATCAGATGCTGCCAAAGAAGCGGTGTGGTTGAGAAAGTTCATCACCGAGCTCGGAGTAGCACCCTCCCTTGTTGGTCCAGTTTTGCTCTACTGTGACAGCTCTGGAGCCATTGCTCAAGCGAAGGAACCGAAGGCACACTAGCGGATGAAGCATATTCTGCGTCGCTACCATCTCATCCGAAAAATTTTGGATCGAGATGACGTTGACCTTCAGAAGATCGACGGAAAGAAGAATCTGGCCGACCTATTCACTAAAGCCATTGCGGTGAAGGAGTTCGACGACTACAAGTCGAAGATGGATATTAGATACTGCACCGATTGGCTTTAGGCCAAGTGGGAGATTGTTGGGAATAGTGTCCCAAAGCCAATCGTCGGTCTGTTGACGGTTGTGCTCATTTTTGTATATGTACATGAACTATGAATTAATAAAAATTATTTTGGTATTTTTCATCACAAAATGTTTCATCTTCTAATGAATTTCTATGTTGTGGTGAAGTCCTTAGGACTATTTAGACTCGACAAAGGAGGATTTGTCGTTTAGTCCTTAAATCTGTTCGCGACCAAATGATACATTGTTACCAAGGACGACAACGTTTATCAAGCATAGGTCATTGTGTGCCATATAGGTTGGTTGTCCTCTTAACCAATGAGTGTGGAGATATTGGTATGGCATACAGATGAGATGTAAGGGTACATCTGCACTGAACGTGACCGACTCCGGAGCTATTTCTGCTGTCAAGATTTGCTCCGATGGAATATGGGTATAAATATCCTTCCGACCTGAGACTACCACGGTGACTTGCAAGCAACTCACTGCACTTAGGCACTGGACTACCTGAATTTCAAATTCAGTGATGGAAGGCTGTTGGGTGTAGTCAAGTACTTGACTTATCGATGCATGTGTCAAGATGAGATTGACCACTCCAGTTTAGGAGCTGTGTACAGTCATGTTTCAATTTAGCAAAACTTTGGCCAGGGTAGTCTTTGTGAGGAGTCACAGGACTGTTTGTGTTGAGCACGATTCGGATGATCTAATCAGAGTTGACAGTTTAACCCTGAGTCATCCTAAACACAGAGGTTAAAAGGATGAATTATACAGTAACCATATTCACATAGGTTCTGAGTGTTGTGATTGCAATTATTCGACCTATCCGATCATCGGGTATCATTGCTAGATGGTCACTTCGATTAGTACCGGAATTGGTTCCTGTGCTACCGGCTTAGGTTCGAACCTGCGGGGTCACACACATTAGAGGTTCCTATCTGATCTGATGGCTGATGAAGAGTCCTAATGCTCGTAGATTATGAGTCCTACATGTCTGGGACTCTATGATTGAGAATCAGGATTCTCTGATCATGAGTTCCACACATTTTGGATACCGGGGTCAAGAGTCCCATTGATTTGGGACTCTTCGATCAGGGTTACATATCGATGAATTCTGATGCCCGATTACCCATCGAATTTGGACTCAATATTTATGAGAGGTTTAATTAGTGATTTGATCGTTAATTAACTCAATTTGATTGAGTAATTATTTTTGGATCAAGTCCAATTGAATTGGATTCAGTTGGGTTTGACCCGATTAGGTTAAGAGTTGACCTAATCGTCGAGATGGTTTGGTCCCTGATTTGATCAGGGGTTGGGCTTAATCAATTTTTGATTTGATTAAGATTTTATTAAGCCTAATTAAGCCTAATTTAGTTGAGTTTAAATTAGTCTAATTGGGCCTAACTTATTTAGTTCAATTAGGTTGGTTTAAATAATGAAACCACCTTGACCCATTCTCCCTGCGCCAACTCACTTCCACTACGCCCATTTGAATTCACGAGAAGGAAGTTCTCCTGAATTTTTTCTCACGTAAAGCCCTCCTCACGCCCTACTTTAATGTGCCAAATGAGTGGATAAGGATGATTGGTTGGCCATTCAAATTCAAAACAAAGTTTGAATTTGAATGAGCAACCAATCTTAGTGCCTTGACCTTATCCTCTTTTAGCATCCCATTTATTACACGAGAAAATATTTCTCATGAAATCACTCATGCACAAATTAAGCCACACCCTCTTTTTCTCACACCCTTAGTGGATAGGGATAAATTAGTTTTCATTTGAATTCAAAATTTGATTTGAATTCAAATGTGCAATTACTCATCTTTATCCTCTCACGTGGATAAGACCTTGGTTGTTGTTTTAAAAGGAGGAGAAGAGTGGGACATGTGCAAGAAAAATTTTGGAGAGAAAATCTGGACGTGAGAAATTCTTGTGTGCAAGGTGAAGGTCTATATCCTTCTGAGAGAAAAAGAAAGAAAAGAAAGAAAAAGTATGCGCAGGGTTTCAGTGAGTTCTTCAGGGTTTCAGCCTGGAGTTCGGGAAGTGAGAAGGTGAGCTACGAGTATCGTGAGCCCACCAAATTTTAAGGAGATATTCAACATCCTCTCAAGCATGTCTGCTGACGATCTGGAGCATCCAAAGAATCGACAGACATCGATCGAAGAAGTTCGATCAACATCGGCCGTCGAAAGGGCTTTATAATGAGCTAGCACTCGTGAGGAGTCGATCAGATCGGGAGCTTTATGTGGATGATCCACAGAAGCCAGACACATTATGTGCCTACATCACGATGATCAGACTCTTTCGATAGTGATCAGATTGTGGCGATCTACTACCCACACAAAGGTATTGCGTTCTGAACACATTACAGTAAAATGTTTACTGTTCAAATTCGAATTTCAAATTTAAATGCGTGTATGCTATATATCATATTTAGATCCTAGTGTAGGATAAATTTTTATTAATTAATTAGATTAATTAATAATTTTTACTGTAAAATAATAATTTTGAAAAAGTTTTAAAATTATCATTTTACCCCTGCACTGAATTTTCCCCACAGTCTATCATATCTAAATTTCAATATACTAAATTTTGTCTTCTATTTTTTTTATAATTTTATCATCAAAACATTATAGTGTTGTTTGTTCTTAAAAAAAATAAAAAGTTTGCTTTCTACCCATTTTGCGAAGCTTTTATTCGACTAAATCATTATTAAAATGTCTGACTCTTCCAGTGTTATATGAAGGTTATTCAAGCAAAATCTTTTTATTTGGCTTTTGGCTTGGTTGTACTGCTTGTTTTATCTTAATTAGCTTTAGTAATACTTTTACTATTTTCAATATGGAGTTTGGCCTACGTAATGTAAAAAATTCTAAGTTATATATTTGTTAAGTTATAGAACTCTAATTAATTGAGGAATTTAAGATTGCAGTTTATGATGTGAAATCATCATATAAGGATTTTAGCTGGCAAGGTGCAACTATCTGTTAGCAACTGTCTTAGGTTTTCAAACCTAGCTGCTACAGCACCATGCCTTGAAACATTTTCTCCCTTTATGAATGCACAGCATACTCCTATGGCACCATCTTCAGCTCCACAAGAGGTAAGAAAAAATATCACTTTTATTTTTTCTTTACTTGTACTTTTCTTTATCATTTCTTTATTTGTTAATGTATGATGTTAGGCATCTACTTCGGAGCGTCATGCATCGGGAGGCGATAGAGATAGACAAAACATCGATGGCAGCGATATGCACCTAGAAACTCTATAGTCTTTATTTCTTAGTATCTTTTATTTTATATATAAGAATTTTATTGGATATATGTACTTTATATATGTGTATGATACGCACTTTATGTATTTATTGTTTATCTTGATATTATGTATACTTTATGCATACTTTGATATACTATGCATACTTTATAATATATGTACTTTATTGATTTCTTGATGTTATTGAATGAAGAATTAGTATTATTGTTGGATGGCTTGAAATGATTATGGTTGTTGTTGGATGTATAGCAGGTATATATAAATATTAAGTTTAGAAAAATATAATCAAAAAAAATATAAAAAACAGTAATTTAGCAACAGATTAGCAATGAAAAGAAATTTTAGAATCCATGAATTAGCAACGGATTTATAATATATTAGCAATGGATATTTGAAATTTGTGCAATGGCTTAAAAATAGAATTGCAACAAAAGATTAAAACTTTAGTAATAGAATAGAAATAGAGTTGCAATGGAATACTAAAATTTTAGCAACTGAATAGAAATGGATTTGCAATGGAATACTAAAATAATAGCAATGACTTTATAAAGGAATAGCAATAGACTAGAAATCAAAATTTAAAAATTTTATAATAGATTAGCAATTGATTTGCAATGAAAGAGTCATAAAAATTATTTGGTTCACAAACTCGTTATTCAAAAATGAGCAACGGAATAATTCTATTGCTATTCCATTGCTAAAAAAATTTAACAACAGAATAGCTACGAATATGAGTTCCGTTGCTAATTAGCTATGAAAAATTTAACAACATAAGTAAATCTATTGCTAAATACTTGAGCAATAGATTAGCAATAGATTTTGTCCATTGTTAAGTAGCCTTTTTCTGGTAGTGTATGATATATTGAAAAAAAATAGCAATTTACTTATAAGTATATATTAAATTATTAGATAACTAATTTGTTAAATATGTATTATCTGATCGTATATTGTATATTGATGAACTTCATATTCTGAAAACTATATATCGATCTATTTATAGATGTATATTGACTTATTTGATGATTAATTTGTTTAGTATATATAACCATAAAGTATATATCGATAAAAGATATATACTAAAAATGAGGATAAAAGAGAATGTCATTTTTTTTAATCATAGGATAAATAACTTTATTAATAAAAAAAATGACTTTTAGACTTAGGCCCTATTCTCCTAAGCTTTTGAGAGGCTAAAAGGCATTTTATGGCCTTCCAAAAATAATTTGGATAGTTATAATGATGTTTGATAAAAAAGTACAGAAGTTATTTTGGCTTTACCAAAAAGCTGAAAATATTTATTCGAGAGAAGCTCCATTTTGGAGCTTCTCCTTAAAAGCACTTTCTAACTCATATCGGGAAGCTGTTTTAACTTTATGAAATTTTATTTTCTGATCAAAATGCCTATGAAACAATCTCATAATTATAATTATATTCTTATAAAATATAATGTAGAAAACAGCTCTTGGAACCCTAATGCACAAAAGGAACTCCAATCCCCCTCAGCTCCTTCCATTCTCATATAATCTAGAAATTATTTCTGCACAAAAGGAACCTGGTCGGCCTCGGCTCCTTCCATTTTCATACAATCAAGATATTATTTTTTATTTCTCTTCAACTATTTAAGATTATAGATAATTTTTAAAATTTTTTTAGTTTTATTCATATTTTTTCTCCTAAATAAAGGTATAATACAGGAGAGAACTCCTCCTCTTTGCCATCTCTCTTATAATCCCATGCCTCTCTTGATTTTGTTCATATTTTTTTTCTAAATAAAGTGATGTTACATGGGAGAACTCCTCTCTGTTGTCTCTTCCATAATCCCGTAATCCCCCACCCCCACCCCCCTCTCAACATCATTTTATATTCATATTATTTGCTCCTTTTTTTTTATATGCAACATGTTAATAAGATATATATTGGAATATATAGGATCCATTATAGGTTTTGGACCTTTCTGTTTGATCTTTTTTTTGGCTGAAGGATAATATATCTTATTAAACTAAAAAAGTAGTTTAAATAGTGGATATTATAAAATAGTTTAACAAGTTAGTGGAAAGAAGAAAGGGATAGAAAATCTTTATCACAACCCCTTGGCCCAAAATCTTATACCATAATTATAAACCCAACTCAAAGAAAAAATATAATATAGATTACCATAAGCCCAGAAAGGGGAACAAAATATTTGTAAATGACAAGCAATTACTGTGAGAAAAGAAGCCTCTAAAATGATGCTAAACCAATGTGCACAGAAACTTATCAAATAAACCACCACAAAAAATATATAAAAACATATAAAAGGAACATTGATGGACAGTATCAAACTGATGTTGTGGAAAAAATATAGAAATTTGGTTCAACCAATAAGAAACTATCTGGGATGTTAAACTCTTAGATGAGTAATCAGTAGGCAACACTGACATGATATCAATCTTATATAACCATGTAAAGTATAAAAGAGCCTACATAAGTAATTAAAGATAACTAAGTAAGAGATAAAGCATTGATGAGTCAAAGCAACCATCATCTTATAATCTCCAATAAAATAGCAAGATAACAATAAAGTAGCTGAAATGCTGATAATGAACCCTTGACACTCTCCAATAGTACTCGAACAATGCACATTAAGACTGAATTGCCTCTTAATTTTCTATTCAACTCTTTAAATATAACTGAAAGTAATAAATTATATTTTAACTTTTTTTTGATAAAAATAAAGCTTATATTAGATAGAAAAATAAGTACAAATATACACAAAGCCTACTTGGACAACTGCAAAAGTAGAGTAGACATGGTAAAGACACAACAATATAAATATAGAAAAAGGAATATAAAATAAATAGCTGTACTGAAATATTAATAAGCCTTGACAAAATATCCTTGTAACAAATAAACTAGGCATATAAATTATATTTGTATATATTGTATGAACATATATATGTTACTTATATATATTCATAAATGCATACCCAATTTTATTTATATAGAAGAAATGGATATGCACCATATGTGTATGTGTATTTAAATTAGATATATTTATATTTTTTTTATAAATTATCTTGTGATTATGATTGAAATCATGATTTAAGATTAACAAAGTTCTTTATATCTTTATTATTGCATTATGAAAAAAAATATCTCTATTGATCCGTCAACCCAAGATGATCAAAGAAGAAGGCTATTTGGAATGATAGATTGATGGAAGAGCTTACTAATATATATACTCATGAAGTTGAAGCTGATAATCATCCAGGAACATATTTCAATAGACTAAGATGGGCTAATATAATTAAAAAAATTAATGAGAAGACTAAAAATCGATATGACTATACATAACTTTAAAATGAGATAATTTGAAAGCAAACTAGAATATTTGGATGTGATTAGTAGCAAAAAAAATCGGATTTGAATGGGATTCTATTAGAAACACAATAGATGCACCGGATGTATGCTGGCAAAATATTGCAGATACAAATAATAGCATGTTGATATTTGTAAAATTTTTTATACTATGATTCAAAAATATTTATTCATAATTATATATCCTTGCAAAAAATCTCTAATATATCTAAGTTTTTAAAACATGGTTTACAACATGTTATGAAGTTGGATATATTATTTAGAGGTACTAGTGCCACAAGATAGGGGATTTGTGCATCAGATTTATCCATACAAAGAGATACTGAGATATATATTGGGAGCAGATGAGAGGTTAGATAAAGAAAATATTGATATGTTTGAAGGCTTATATGACTCGGATGAAGATCCTAATATAATTGTACATAGAATTGATGACCTTCTCACTAATATAGATAATGTTTATCCTATCTTTACATCCTATTTCATGTAGAAAAAGGAAAGAAGAGACTTAGTTCTAGAAATCAGGATAAAAAACATAAGAAGGCAGGGGTTGCTACACAATTATCTTACGAGATTAATTGTCTTCTTGATGCAGTGAAGAAGAGTTGCAATACCATCTAGGATGACTGATGAGCCTAAGTGTAGCATCAGTGAAATGATGAAAATAGTACGAGTAATGCCTGAGATGAGAGTATAACCTAAATTACTTCTACTTATTAATGAGGTGCTCCTTAAAAGAGAATATTGGGAGATATTTGTGGCCCTTTAGGATACCCATCTTTAGATTGAATGGCTCAAACGAATGTCAAACCTACGAAAGTAATTCTTGATACATTATTATAGTGATATGTTTTTCTATAGTTTTAATCACGAACATTTATGTTGAAATTATATGATGGATTATATGTATTTGTATTATGTTCTAGATAATGAATTACGAATATTATAGATATTATGGGTGCTATGTATTGATATTGTATATTTTTTATGTTATTTATATTTTATATCTCGATGTTGTATATTATTTATTTTTTTATTATGGATATTTTATTTTTTATATAATATTTTTTATACATATATGGATAGCACTAACAAAAATTTTGAGAAGAATTATTCCAGTTAAGATGAGATAGTTGATGATATTGAATTTTATGCATTCATGACAATATCTGCTGGTACAATAATTGAATATGATACAAAGTATGTTGACAAAAAGCCTTGTAGGACCTCTTATCAAGCTAGATATGGGTTTATATTAAAGATTTTACAAATTAATCTAGAAAGATGTCAATAATCATTTATTATGGAGAAATATGTGTTAATTGATTTATGTAAGGAATTAAAAGTCAAATATGGTTTGAAAGTTTCTAGAAATATTTCTGTTGAAGAATTGGTTGTCACATTTTTGATGATTCTTAGATATGGATTTGGGAATAAGAATAATTTAAGAAAGGTTTCAACATTCAAGAGAAACATATACTAGATATTTTATCCATGTCTTAAATATTATTTTAAAAACAACTAATAATATTATTAACCCTATTGATATAGAATTCAAGAATATTCCAAGTAAAACTATGATAATAGTTTATGATAGCCTTATTTTAAGAATTGTATTGGAGTAATTGATAGTACCTATATACTAGTAAAAGTTTCTCCATCTAAGGATATACCATATATTAATTGGCCAAAAAAAAATTTCTACATAAAATATTATAGTTTGTTGTGATTTTGATATTTGTTTTACTTTTGTTTGGTCCGGATGGGAGAGTACTGCTCATGATATTTATATTTTTTTTAGAGACTATATAGATAGAAGAGTTCAAATTTTCACACCGACCTAAAGATATATATTTTAATTAAATATATTATAATAATAAATATATATTTTAACTTTTATGCATAAGTGTTAAATTCTAATGTATATATATTTATGCAGACAAATATTATTTGGTGGATGCAAGGTATCCTCATATATCAGGATAGATGATGCTTTATAAAGGGGAAAGATATTATTTACCAGATTTTTGACGTGAAAATTAATCAAGGGGTATGCATAAAATCTTTAATCATGCACATTTCTTACTGAGATATATTATTAAGAGGATATTTGGATATTAAAAAAATAAATAGAAAATATTGAGTACAATGCCTAACTTCTCTTATTATAAATAAGTTCAAATTATCATTGGCTTCTATAGCTATTTATAACTTTATTACGAATCATGCAACTAAAAACTTTGAGTTTTAGCCTTATGATGATGATGATGAGGATGTACTCTCAAACTATTTAGAGATTAGTGAATTAAATAAAAAATCGAGAATAGAGTAAAACTGAACAACGACTAACCATAATATGAACGTTATGTATGATTATATTGCTACTCTTCTTGTGACTCGTTAACTTTTTTTATACAATTATATATATAATATGAATTTTATCTCATATCATTCATATGTTATATTTGAGTAAATTTGCATCTTGTATTTTTATTACTACTAGAATAAAAAATATAAAATAATTTGATGACATTAACAATGAATGTATATTTTAGAATTTATTATAGATATAATTGTTAGAAAGAGAAGGACAGATTACATGCATGTATTTCAAAACTGTTTTGAAATCGTAGCGAAATAAAATAGATTAACTATTTTTATCATGCATTAAATTAGATTTGAAACCTTCCCTAACATGGATCTAAGATATATAAAATTTAAAATTAATTTATGAGATCATATCTCATACCTTATCACGGATGGAAGAGCTCCGCAGCCGATGATCAAAAACTTGACAGGTTCCTGGAGTCGCGCAAACGTCCGGCCTCACAGGTATTCACACGAGATCCGATCTGATCCGAGACTTATCTATCTCCTCGGGGTACTAGCTCCCTTGCAGAGAAGACTTTTTGATGATTGGTTTGATCCTTCTTCAGATCTGGAAGACAATCTTCAATCGAAGAAGCAGTGGAGGTAGAAGAAAGGCAACAGCAGCACAGCATTCTTCCTCGGAGTTTCACGCCTTGTACCAATGAAGTTTTCCCTTCAAACTTGAAAGAGAGGATGCCAAAAAGTTTCTCTCTTACTCTAGTAGTCAGCCAAATTTTGTTCTAATCTCAAAAGCTCTCTCGAGACATCCCAAAGGCAGATCCTTTTAAGGTGGTGCCTGATAAAGTCCTGATAGAGTCAAACTCTATCAAAAATTCAAATTAAATTTTAGATTCAAACCAAAACTTATCCCTATCCAAATTAGAGAATAAGTGATCGACCAAGAGGTGAAAAAATATGAAAAATCTCATACAAATCTGAAATTTGCATGAGGAGAGAAGGGGCATGGACAATGGGTGGCACATGGAAGAGTCCTTCACAAAATGGACTCTAGGGTTTTGGATTGAGCCTCAAACCAAAAGTAATTTGATTTAGACCCAAACATCTAATTGAACCTAATCTCATTAGGTCTCTAATCAGATTAAATCCTAATCCAATTAAGATTTAATTGAATCCAAATTCAGATCAAATCAGAAATTGATTTTATGGCAATTGAGTCATCTCATAACTCATTAAACCAAATCTAATTCAAGTCAAACTAAATCCAATTCAATTAGACTTGATCTAAAACTTATTTTTCAATCAAATTGAGTCTAATTAATAATCAAATTACTAATTAATCTTCCTATAATGTTTGCATTGGGTTAATTATCAATCATATTGACAATTATATCTTTAACAATTCATAATTATCGATCAATCATCAGATCAAACAGAAAACTCTTTTGTGTATGACACCATAGGTTCTATTCTATCTGGTAGTGAGACACATTATGATCTTTATCATTATATCATTGAAACTTTTTTCAATGGATTGGAACAATTCCAACACTACCCATCGAGAATCATCGATCATCAAGATAATACTCATGGGTCCCATAATCCAATGTGATACCTAGCAGTATGTAGTGGCAACCCAGTAGAATAGAAATATGAACCTCTAAATATAATTATCATATGATTCAGTCCTTCTATCGAAAGTTCTGACTTCACGTAGGTCATGGATAACTCATCAAACTCCATCATCAGTCATATGCAAGATTGGCTCGACTTGAGTTCTCTTATGAATCTCGTGAAAACTCCTTTCAGAGTTCACTCTTGCTTTAGCTAAAGACTTACTGAACTCAGTCTCGTGAATCACATAGGACTATATCTTTTCTACTAAGATTGATAGATTCTATCTAAGTGCATCCTATTCTTAACAGTGAATCTGAACCCACCATAGCCAACATATACAGCAAGGACCCGAATGGCTAGGGACCAAGTAGATGTGCAGTCAAACTATAGCAGCCTCACTGTAAATAGTCAATGCATCGTAGGTCAAAAGACTAATCATACCACTGTAGCATCGAGAATATCACTGACGAGTGAGTAGATATCCAAATAATTTTTCGTAATGATCACGCTCAGTGCAAGTTGTTCTCTAACAACCACCTGCATTATCATCCTAATGTCACTGTACTACAGACTCGAGACTCATCTGTCTGTAAAGGAGGTGATCGTGCACCAATCTAACTAGATCGATCACTATTTTTCATGATGATTCTCTGATCGAAAGCATTTAAAAATTAACCACTAATATGTATGTCTCAAATTCTCAATACCTTGAGAATATGTAAAATTATCTTTGTTAATTTTTCGGATAAATCATGGACACATAAACATGATTGAAAATAAGAATGTCCTTTATTAATAATAAAAATTTTACAAGTTTAAATACAAGCCCTAAAAATATAAATGTGTTAGTCAACAATTGACTTCCTAGGACATACATCTAACAAACTCTCACTTGACCTAAAGCCAATTGGTCATAAACCTAAGATCCATCTTTTTAAGGTGAGCTTCGATCTTCTACTAGCTGAGAGGCTTTGTCAGTGGATCCACCATGTTTTGTGCAGAGTCGACTCTCTGCACCTCGATGAACTGCTTCTCGAGATATTCACATATAATATGGAATCACTGTTCAATATGCTTGGACTTCTGATAAGACCTGGGCTCTTTAGCAAGGACTATGACGCTGTTGTTGTCGCAGTGCAGTACAATGGCATCTGATAACATCACACCTAGCTCCGCAATAAATTTTTTGAATCAGAATGCTTCCTTAGCAGCTTTAGAGGCGGCGATGTACTTGGCTTTCATGGTCAAATCTGTAATGACCGATTGTTTGAAACTTTTTCAGCTAACCGATCCTCCATTACATAGAAAAAATACACCCCAACGTAGACCTTCTATCATCGATATCAGACATAAAATCTGAATCGATGTATCCTTCCACTTTTAGCTTTGAACCTCCTCTAAAGATCAAGAATAAATCTTTAGTTCTTTTCAAGTACTTAAGGATGTTCTTTATAGCTATCCAATGCTCTTTACCTGGATTCGACTGATATTTGCTCGTGACACTCACGGCAAGAGCTATATCAGGTCACGTATATAGCATGACATACATGAGACTCTCTATAGTCGAAGCATAAGAGATCTTGCTCATGCGTTGGATCTCTTTAGGTGTGTCAGGATATTTTTTTCGAAAGATGAATACCATGTTTAAGAGGCAAGAGATCTCTCTTGGAGTTTTCCATACTGAAACACTTTAGTACCTCCTCTATGTACCTTCACTGTGAGAGTCCTATCATTCTCTTAGGTCTATCTCTATAGATCTTAATACCAAGAATGTAGGAAGCTTCTCCTAGGTCTTTCATAGAGAATTTTTTTGACAATCAAACTTTGATCGATATCAGCATGAAAATATCATTCCTAATCAGGAGAATGTCATCTTCGTATAATACGAGGAACGTGATAGTGCTCTCACTGATCTTTTTGTACACACACGGCTCCTCCTCATTTTTGATGAAATGAAACGATTTGATTACATCATTAAAGTGAGTGTTCCCAGTCCGGGATGCTTGTTTAAGTCCATAAATGAACTTTTGCAGCTTGCAGACTTTGTGATCACTATCACTAGTTTTGAAACCCATAGGTTGCTCCATACAGATATCTTCCTCAAGATATCCATTTAGAAAAGTAGTTTTCACATCCATCTATCAGATCTCATAATCATAATAGGCTGCAATCACAACTATGGATGGATTTCAGCATAGCCATTGGCGAAAAAGTCTCTTAATAGTCAATGCCTTTACGTTGACTATAATCTTTTGCCACCAGTCTTGCCTTATAGGTCTCTACCTTATCATTCGATCTAATTTTTCTTTTGTAGATCCATTTACACCCAATAGGTACAATACTTTCAAGTGGATCTACTAAAAATCATACTTGGTTGGAATGCATGGAGTCAATTTTTGATTTTATTGCTTCCATTCATTTCTCAGAGTCTACATCTAACATCGCTTCATCATAGGTTTTGGGATCATTCATAATATTCCTATCTTCCATAAGAAATATTTCTTCTAGATCCTCTGTAAGTATACCTAAGTATCTTTTCGGAGGATGGGAGACCCTATTTGATCTACGAGGTGGAGGAGGTACTAAATTTACTAGTTCATTACTGGGTTCAGGTTCTTGGACTCGACGCTCTTCAAAGACTTTCTCTTCGAGCTCAATCTTCCTCCCACTACCTCCATCTTGGACAAACTCCTTTTTCAAGAAGATGGCATGATGGCTCACAATCACATTGTGATCTTTTGGAAGATAAAAATAGTATCCCATAGATTCCTTAGGATATCCTATAAAATGAGCTCTAAGTGACCTAACCTCTAACTTGTCCGTCCATTGTCGTTTGACATGAGTCGGACATCTTCAAATCTTAAGGTATCCAAAAGATGACTTTTTACTATGCCATAATTCATATGGTGTAGCAGGAATGGATTTAGAGAAAATCCGATTTAAGAGATGAATAGCAGAAAGCAATGCATATCTCCATAAAAAGATTGAAAGATCTGTGAAGCTCATCATGGATCAGAGCATATCTAATAGGGTCTGATTCTTCCTTTCAGATATTCCATTGAGCTGAGGTATCTCTGGAGGTGTCCATTATGAGACTATGCCATTATTCTTGAGATATGTTCAAAATTTCTCACTAAGATATTCTCCTCCTCGATCTGATCGAAGAACCTTTATGGATTTTTCAGTTTGCTTCTCTACTTCACATTTGAATTCTTTGAACTTTTCAAAGATATTAGATTTGTGATGAATCAGGTACACGAAATCATACCATGAGAAATCATCGGTAAAGATTATAAAGTAGAGATAGCCACCCCTGACTTGTACATCGAATGGACCACACACATCAGTGTGTACCAAAGCTAATATCTCATTGGCTCTTTCTCCATGTCCTACAAAGGACAGCTTAGCCATCTTTTCTTGAAGATATGACTCACAAATTGGATAAGATGCGAAAGTCAATGACCCGAGAAGGTCATCTTTTCCCAATTTGTTAAGTCTGTCCTCTCTAATATGGCCTAGCCTAAGGTGCCAGAGATTCTTTTGGCTAATCCTATCTCTAAGTCTCTTAGACTCTACAGTATTCACAATTTACTCATTAATATTAATATTCGCATCTTCATGCAAATGATAAAGTCCATCAATTAAAAAGGCATGTGCAATAATTTTATTTTCAAAATAAATTACACAGAAGTCTTTATTAAAATAAAAATTATAATTGTCCTGTGCCAACATAGATATAGAAACTAAGTTTCTACTGACTCCAGGTATATAATAATAATCTTTTTTAAAATAAACTAATTTCTAATGATAATCGCAAAAGGTAAATTCCAACGGCTACAGCGGCAACTCTTATCCCATTGTCAATCCGGAGAGTAATTTCACCTTTCCTTAGCCCTCTAACTTCTTTCAGACTCTATATGAAAGTGTACAAGTGAGCACTAGAACCAGAATCTAGAATCCAACTAGAAGAAAAAAAAATCATTAGGTTAGTTTTAATAACGAGCAACTCAGACGTACCTTCAGAAGACGTGTCCATCTTCTTGTTTTTTAAAGTGGCCAGGTATGCAGGACAATTTTCTTTCCAGTGACCTTCGACATTGCAGTAAAACTATTTTTCTTTGTCATTGGTCATCTTTGGAGCCTGCTTCTTGGGTTTGCTACTGATCTTTTGCTTCTTTGCAGGCTTCTTCTTCTTCTTTCAAGAAAGTTTTCTCTTGGAGGAAGCCTGCTCCACAGTTGGAATGATACCCCTTAAACTTTTTAAGGTACTTTCAGTTGTCACCAACATGTTCAGTAATTCAGACAAAGAGCTATCAATCTTATTCATATGGTAGTTCACGATGAACTGTCCATACGAATCAGGGAGGGATGCAGGATCATATCCAGTTGTAATTCCTTATCCATGTTCATGTCTAGCTTCTGAAGCTCCACAATATCCTTGGTCATTATCAAACAATGATCATGGACGGACTGTCCATCATGCATCTTTGCTCTAAAAAGTCTCTGTGAAACCTTAAAGCGAGCTATGCGACTCTGCTCACCGTACAACTCTTGCAGGTAAGTCAGCATGTCTCTGGCAGTCCTCATGTCTTCATGCTGTCGCTAAAGATCATTAGACATGGACGTAAGAATATAGCACTTCGCCCTATTATTTTTATCCATCCACTTCTCAAGTACGGTATTTTGATTAGGGGATGGACGAGCTGGCAACACAGATGCATCCTGGTCGAGGATATGGTTTAGCTTCTCGAAACTGAGAATGATTCTCAAATTTTAGAGCTAGTCCTTGTAATTGATTCCGGTCAACCTATTGGTATCAAAGATTCGGACTAATGAATTTAAACTCGACATGATTAACTACAGAGAGAAATAATTTTTAATTAGATATTTTGAACTTGTAAATATTTATTATTGGGACTTTAATAAATAAACAAGGGCTCCCACTATTTCTACGAATCTCTCACACTCCTCAGGTGGAGAAAACAAAAACTTATACATGATCAATTTTTAGTGGGCACTGTAATCCCACTGATTTATGTGCATCTCACCAAACAGTTATTGGTAACACACAAACCAATGAGTGGATAACTCTTTATCCATTGCTTCACTAAGCAAAATACAGTTGGTTCGGTCTCTAAGTCCTGTGGCCTCACCTAACAGTTATTGACATATTTTTTAGTTAAGTCAGACCCACCATACACTAGCAGACGTAAAGCCATCATTGAGACCCTCACCTGACAGTTATTGGACCTAACTCCATCTCTACCTCGGAGCATCTAATGTCATAGAGTGGTTGTACCTACCCGATGCAATCGAATCACTATGACCAGTCGAGAATGATCAACACCAGGTAGGTATCTGCATCTCTACAACAATGGAAGATCGCTGGACTTAATATTAATTGAGGAGATTTAGGTTCAGATCTCATCCTTAATTAATCATATCAGATATGACTAACCTAGTGGCATGGGTTAGCTCGAATCATTAGCAACCTAAGTTAAGTCTTAATCAATCATATTGACTAGGTAAGTGAGATCGGTGGGAGAGTATGCCATTAACTCGATCTATGCGAGTAGCTCTCAATTAAAGACCATCGATCGAACTGCCAAACTTACTTTAGATACCAATCGGTCAATAAGCATTGATCAGATCAGCTAATTAATTTAGACTCGAACCACGGATCCAAATTAGATCTTTTGATTTGATCGACAACATATGGCTGTTAGTCAATCTGATCAAACTTACAACTATTTGGGTTGGATATGAGAGATTAGACCTAAACCTAATCAACTATTGATTCGATTTGAACAACCGCTCAAACTAGACCTAATTGAGCTACCCAACCCATTAACCCATATTTTATGTAGTAAATTTCAGATCTTAAATTTTAAATTTTAGATCTTTAATTTTACATCTTAATTCTTAATTAAGTATATTATGATCATGGGTTTAGTTTAGATGTCGAAATAATTTCAAATCTAAACTACACTAGGTTTATATTTCAAACAAGATGGCATATAGCATTATTTCAGATCTAAATTAAAATCACATATCATATATGAAAAATCAGATCTAAAACTAATTAAGCATGTATCATATGCATGCAAAATTCAGATCTAAAGAAAGATCAAATATGATTGAAAACTGTTTCAAAAACTATTTATCAAAAATCAAATCTAGATTTTTAGATCAATGATCTAAAATATCCATGCATCTCATACATGATTCAATAATTTTTAGATCTGAATAAAGCTGAAATAAATTATTTAAATCAAAAACTAACTTTCAGATCTAAGATTAAAATCAGATTAAATATGTCTCTTATGACCCAATGACCATAGAGATCAATCCAATCTGAATACTATGCATAAGGAATGCAGATCTATGCATCTCATACATGATTTAATAATCTCAGATCTGAATAAACTTGAAATAAATTATTTAAATCAAAAACTAACTTTCAGATCTAAGATTAAAATCATATTAAATATGTCTAATTGAAATCGTGGCTCTGATATCACTGTTAGAAAGGGAAGGGCAGATTACATGCATGTATTTCAAAACTATTTTGAAATCGTAGCGGAATAAAATAGATTAACTATTTTTATCATGCATTAAATTAGATCTAAAACCTTCTCTAACATGGATCTAAGACATATGAAATCTAAAATTAATTTATGAGATCAGATCTCATACCTTATCCCTGGTGGAAGAGCTCCATAGTCGATGATCAAAAACTTGATAGGTTCTTGGAGCCGCACAAATGCCCAATCTCTACAGATATCCATACGAGATCCGATCTGATCTGAGACTTGTCTATCTCTCCAAAGTGCTAGCTTCCTTACAGAGAAGATCTTTGATGATTGGTTTGATTCTTCTTCAGATCTGAAAGATGATCTTCAGTCGAAGAAGCAGTGGAGGAAGAAGAAAGGCAGTAGCAGCACAGCTTTCTTCCTCGGGGTCCCACACCTTGTACCAATAGAGTTTTTCCTTCAAACTTGGAAGGGAGGATGCCAAAAGGTCTCTCTCTCACTCTAGTGATTGGGCAAATTTTGTTATGATCTCAAAATCTCTCTCGAGGTATCCCAAAGGCAGATCCTTTTAAGGTGGCACCTGATAGAGTCTTGATAGAGTCAAACTCTATCAAACATTCAAATTAAATTTTAGATTCAAATCAAAATTTATCTCTATCCAAATGAGGGAATAAGTGGCCGACCAAGAGATGGAAAAATATGAAAAACCTCACATAAATCTGAAATTTGCATGAGGAGAGAAGGGGCGTGGACAATGGGTGGTGCATGGAAGAGTCCTTCACAAAATGGACCCTAGGGTTTTGGATTGAGCCTCAAGCCAAAAGTAATTTGGTTTAGACCCAAACATTTGATTGAACCTAATCTAATTAGATCTCTAATCAGATTAAATTCTAATCCAATTAAGATTTAATTGAATTCAAATTCAGATTAAATCAAAAATTGATTCTATGGCAATTGAGTCATTTCATAACTTAGTCAAACCAAACGCAATTCAAGTCAAACTAAATCCAATTCAATTAGACTTGATCTAAAACTTATTTTTAAATCAAATTGAGTCTAATTAGTAATCAAATTACTAATTAATCCTCTTACAACTTTTGCATTGGGTTAATTATCAATCGTATTGATAATTATACCCTTAACGATTCATAATCATCGATCAATCATCGAATCAGACAGAAAACTCTTTTGTGTGTGATCTCATAGGTTCTATTTTATCTGATAGTAGGACACATTATGATCTTTATCATAATATCATCGAAATTCTTTTCGATGAATTGGAATAATTCCAACACTGTCTATCGAGAATCATCGATCATCAAGATAATACTCGTGTATCCCACAATCTATTAGTGACATCTAACAGTATGCAATGACAATCTAATAGAATAGAAGTATGAATCTTTAGATATAATTATCATATGATTCAGCCTTTCTATCGAAAGTTTTGACTTGACAGAGGTCATGGATAACTCATCAAACTCCATCATCAGTCATATGCAAGATTGGCTCGATTTGAATTTTTTTGTGAATCTCATGAAAACTTCTTTCTAGAATTCACTCTTGCTTTGGCCAAAAACTTACTGAACTCAATATCATGAATCACATAGGACTATACCTTTTTTATTAAGGTCGATAGCTTCCATTTAAGTGCATTCTACTATTAACGGTGAACCTGAATCCACCATAGCCAACATACACGGTAAGGACCCGAATCGCAAGGGACCAAGTAGATGTGCAGTGAAACTATAGCAGCCTCACTGCAAATAGCCAATGCACCGCAGGTCAAAGGACTAGTCATACCACTGTAGCATCAAGAATATCACTGACGAATGAGTAGACATCCAAATAGTTTCTCGTAATAGTCACGCTCAGTGTAAGTTGTTCTCTAACAATCACCTACACTATCATCCTAGTATCACCATACTACAGATTCAAGACTCATCTGCCTATAAAGAAGGTGATCGTACATCGATCTAACTGGGTCGATCAATGTCCTTCGTGATGATCCTCTGCTCGGAAGCATTTAGAAATTAACCACTGATAGTATATATCTCAAATTTTCAATACTTTGAGAATATGCAAAATCATCTTTGTTAATTTTTAAGATAAATCATGGACACATAAATATAACTGAAAATAAGAATACCCTTTATTAATAATAAAAGTTTTATAAGTTCAAATACAAGCTCTAAAAATACAAATGTGTCAGCCAACAATTAGCTTTCTAGAACACACATTTAACAATAACAACATCAAATATATACTTTATTTATCAATATCAATCGATAATATTTCATTGTGTATAAGAAAAGCAAAAACAAAAAAAGGTATTGGATGGAAAAGAATCATAAAATCTTATTTTTTGCCAGTGTTATTACATGCATCTATATTATACTATAAATATAATATTATATTACAATACATATTATACTATTACGATATTATATTATATTATTTTATATTATAATAATCTATTATATTATATCACATTATAGTAATATTATAATATTTTAATATCTAATAATATCTATTATTTTTATATTATAATATAACATAATATTTATTGGTGTACTAAACCGACCTCATGCCATGTAGCATCATCACATGAGATCATTGAATTATCGATCTCAAATTATAGAGTTATAGTAAATTAACTTGCTAATGAGTAACGAGATTGAAAATTTATCGATCTACAGGAAGGTATATCAGTAATACGTATATCTAAAATATCAGGGGTTCTAGGTAAGTTAATGACCGATATCCTCTAGTGTGCATTGGTCTATAACCGATGTCAACTCTTATATTATCTATAACAATTATCTTATGGAGTTCATCTAAGATCTCTACAACTAAAGCTATAGCTGACTACTATCTCATACACAGCTAGCAGATACAGTTAAGTATGATCTTACTTTCAGCTAATATAAACAACTATATTTTAGCTCATTTACATTGGCTCTAACCGCTTAACCATCTAACAAACTCCTTCCACGGCCTAACAAACTCTGTAACGACCTCACCAATCTTTAACGATTTCTTCAGCCCCTCTATAAATAGAGAGCTAGAGATCCTCTGATGGTAAGTTTTAAGCTCAAACTAGAGTGAGACTCTACCAGTGAGAACTAATATATTAGTTTTTGAACAAAGATTCTAATTCCTATAAAGTCCAATCTCTCCACTTCTGCACAAACCCACTTGCTCTATTTCTCTTTTTCACCATCTATTCTCGGGCTCAAGACTGACTTAAGCATTGGAGGGTCAAGAACCAAAGGATTTTTACTAGTTTTTGACTTATTTTGCAAGTTTTCTTAAAGGTGCTTTAGATCAGACTACTATCGATCTCCAGCTTGGATTCGTTCGATTTTTCTATCTCAGATTTTGAGCCTCACAGCAATAGATTGACACTAGAGGAAGGGCTTGACTAATTTTTCTGGTGATAAAGATGGTCAGAGCATGGGTACCAAATAATTCTTTACCATCTTCATTCTCTTTGGATATCCTGTTAGAAGCTTTTCAGTAATAACCAATTACTGTCGATCCTCAACAATTCAGCCTATTTATTTAGCAGGTTCAAGTCCTGACAGCAGCTATTCAATAATTCCAAAAGAATGAGGAGCAACAACATAAAGAAGTTTCTTCATTGAAAGTTGTGTCTCAACACAGCCATCAACCAATCCATCAAGATAAATACCATATTGATGATGAGGCTGATGGTGAATCTACTCCAAACAATACAAAAGTTCAGAAAGGAGATGATTTGGAGCACAAGATCCAAAATCTTGAGAAATGCTTGATGGATATTCAAGGAGGAGCTCATTCTCAAGCCAAAGATACTTTAAATTTCTGATTTTCTTCAGAACTTCTCAATGAGTCGATCTCAAATCGGTTCAAGATACCAATAATTGAGTCTTTCGATAGTTCTACCGATCCGTTGGATCATATCGAAGGTTATCGAGCCCTCATGGCATTACAAGGGGCATTTGATATCCTACTATGCATAGCCTTTCTGGCAACTCTTAGGAAAGCAGCCAGAATCTGATTTTTTGGACTCCAATCAGAGTCCATTTCATCTTTCGAGCAGCTCGGGAGATTGTTCGTCACCTACTTCGAAAATAACTAATCTCACATGCAAAATATTGATAGTTTATTCTCTATTAAGCAGCAGGAGGGGGAAGATCTCGGTAAATATGTGGCTCATTTTAATATGGCCATTTAGAAGTTAAGAACTTCAATGAGTCTGTCGGGATGTCTGCTTTAAAGCGAGGACTTTAAAGTAATCGTCTGGTCTTCTCTCTGAACAAAAAATTTTTAGACACCTATGATGAGTGTTCAATCGGGTCAGAAAATATGCTCAGACTAAAAAAGAAGAGGCCATTACTAAATAGGCCAAGAAGGATAAAAATGAGAAGAAGCGATCGAGAGAGGATAATGGAGCTCAACAGAATAATGGCTCCGATCGATCTCAAAAAAATTCGAGGTCAGGAAGACCACCTCAGTGTTTTGATTCCTACACTCCTCTGTCTGCCCCTTGAGCATATATTCTGATGAAAATTGAAGGAGAGAGATATCTTTAAAAGTTTGATCCTATGAGGGCTCTTCCAGTAAAAAGAAATAAAAAAAATACTGTTATGTTCATCGGGACCATGGCCATGATATTGAAGACTGTAAAAAATTTCGGAATGAAATAGAGGCCTTAGTGCATCGAGGCTATCTTGACAAATTTGTGAGACCAATGAATGCCATAGAATATCGACCTCAAATGGAAAATGACTCCGAAAATCATAACTGACCAATAGTTGGGGCATCAATATGATATCTGACGTACCGTAGAAGACTGATGATCCATCTCCTAAGAGACAGAAGATTGAAAATATTATTTCTTTTTCTGAAGATGATGTAAAGGAGGTTTAAACTCTTCATAATGATGTTGTTATCATTTTTATGACAATAGCAAAATATGATATAAAAAAAATTTAGTTTATAATGGAAGCTCTGTCGATGTATTGTTCTATGATGTATTCTCAAAAATGAATTCGACAGATCAACTAAAGCAGATCGGTACTCTGCTCATCAGATTCTTAAAAAATTCAGTAGCTATTAAAGAAGAAATTACTCTATCAGTTACAGTGGGATAGGAACCAAAGCAATCAACAGTGCAAATTACTTTTCTGATAGTTAAGGTTCCATCTGCTTGTAATACTATTCTTAGCTGATCTGGTCTTAATGCTCTTAAAGCTATTATCTCCATATATCATCTGTTGGTACGATTTTTGACTAAAAAAAAAACGAAAAAAATATGCGAAGATCAAAGAGTAGCTCGAAAATGCTTTGTGATTGCTTCTAAGATAAAGCAACCCACGAAAATTATAACAATTGAAGTACCAGATCCAATAGATAAGGTCAGAAAAAATTGAGGTGAGCCTTTCAAAAAATTTGAAATTATCCCTTTGGGAGATGATCCAGAAAAAATAGTTCAAATCGGATCAAATCTTAAATCTGATTTAAGGGATAAAATAATCAAGTTTCTATGGATAAATGCCGACATTTTTACTTGGTCAGCTTGCGACATGCTTGGTATTTCTGCTGATGTAATTGTTCATAAATTAAATGTTGATCCAAAGTTTAAGCTAGTTCAGTAGAAGAAGAAGAATTTTGCTCCAGAAAGACAAAAGATAATTGATGAAAAAGTTGATAAGCTCTTGAAGGTAGGATTTATCAGAGAAGCTTATTATCCAAATTGGATAGCCAATATTGTTATGGTCAAAAAGGCTAATGGCAAGTAGAGAATATGCATTGACTACACCGATCTCAATAAAGCTTGTCCAAAAAATAATTTTTTTCTATCAAGAATTGATTAGCTTGTGGATGCCACTTCGGATCATAAACTCCTCAATTTTATAAATGCTTTCTTAGGATATAACCAGATCAAAATGGCTCCAAAAGATGAAGAAGATGCAGCCTTCATTACTGAAAGAAGTTTGTATTATTATAAAATGATGCCTTTTGGTCTTAAAAATATCAGTGCAACATACCAAGATCTTGTCAACAAAGTCTTCAAACATCAAATTGATTGAAATATAAAAATTTATGTTGATGATATGTTAGTAAAAAGTACAGAAAAATATTGGCATATTATCGATCTAGAGGAAGTATTTAGAGAGCTTAGAAAGTATCAGATGAAGCTTAATCTGAACAAGTATTCTTTCGAAGTGATCTCAGATAAGTTTCTTAATTTTCTCATAAATCAAAGAGAAATAGAAGCAAATCTTGAGAAAATTCATGCATTATTGAAAATGAAGTATCCGACTACCATCAGAGAAATCCAACAGCTTACTGTACAAGTAGTAACCCTCAGTCGATTTATTTCTAAATCGATTGAAAGATGTCTTCCATTGTTTAAGACATTAAGACAGATTAAAAATTTCAACTGGACAGAAGAATGCCAAATTGCTTTTAAAGATTTAAAAAAATATTTTGACTCTACACCTCTTCTCTTAAACCTAGTTGAAGGGGAGGAATTATACATGTATATATTTATCTCACCCAATGCTGTTAGCTCGATTCTTATACACAAAGATATGGGTATTCAAAGGCTGATTTATTACACAAGTAAATTATTGCGAGATACCGAGATCCAATACAAAAAAGCTGAAAAAATGATATATGCTTTGATCACATCGGCTCGACAACTTCGGCCATATTTTCAAACTCACACGATTATAGTATTGACCAATCAGCTGCTGAGATCGATATTACAGCAAGTTGATACATCAGATCAGATTGCTAAATGGGTCATAGAACTTAATGAGTTTGATATTCAATACCGACCTCAATTTGCAATAAAAGGCCAAGTGTTAGCTGATTTTATTATGGAATGCACTATTCCTCATGACGGATTAACTTCAAAAAATCTTGAAGACATTAATAATAGTTCATTCTGAATCCTACACATAGATGGAGCTTCAAATTCTCAAGAAAGTGATGCTGATTTAATTCTAGCAAGTCCTAAAGGGTTTATTACCGAGCAAGCCCTTAGGTTCAATTTCAATACTTCTAATAATGATGCTAAATATGAAGCTTTAACTGCAAGATTAAAGATGGTGAAAGAGTTTGGAGTCAAAAAGCTAAAAAATTTTACCGACTCACAGCTTGTCATCAGTCAGGTACGAGATCAATTTGAAGCTAAAGACTCCATAATAGCTCGATATTTGCAAAATATAAGAAAATTATCTAAAAATTTTGAGGAGCTTGAAGTCCTATAAATTCTAAGGTCTAAAAATGTCAGAGTCGATGCCTTGTCATATCTTGCTACATCAGGATTTTCAGAAATTAATCAAAAGATTTTGGTCGAGTAGTTAGAGAAGCCTAACATTGAAGTCTTCTATTTTTTAGATCAGTCATGAATCGAGCTGGATTGACCCCCTAGTGGACTATATAACTAAAAATTTTTTATTGGATGACCCAATTAAGACTAGAAGTATTAAAAGACAAGCTCCACAGTATGTACTTCAAGAAGATCAGTTATATAAAAGATCTTATTCACTTTCTTTACTTCGGTGCATAAAATTATTTGAAGCTGACTATGCACTTCGAAAAGTGCAAGAAAGAATATGTGAAAATTACTTGAGGGGCAGATCGCTTGCTTACAAAATAATTCGACAAGGTTATTACTGATCGACTATCCAAAAGAATGTAGTCGATCTTGTCAACAAATACGATCAATGTCAAAGATATGCTAATATCTAACATCAGCTTGCTGTCGAACTCATTTTTATTGCTGCATCTTGATCCTTCGCAATTTGGGAAATGGATATATTAGGGCCTTTTCTAGTGGCAATAGGTTAGAAAGTTTTTAGTGGTAGTTATTGACTACTTTACTAAGTAGGTGGAGGCAAAATCTTTAGCTTAAATTACTGAGAAAAAGATACAAGATTTTACCCAAAAATCAATAATATGTCGATTTGATTTATCTCAGATAATTATTACCGATAATAGTTGATAGTTTGACAACTTCAAGTTTAAAAAATTTTATTTCAAACTTCATATTGATCATCGGCTTACTTCTGTTGGACATCCACAATCGAAAGATGAAGTCGAGATCATAAATAGAATTATCCTTCAAGGTTTCAAGACAAGACTTGCAGAAGTAAAGGGGTTATGGGCTGAAAAACTTTATAGTGTTCTATGAGCCTACAGAATTATATATCAGATTTCAACTAAAGAAACTCCTTTTAAACTTGCTTTTGGAGTCAAAGCTGTGATCTCAATTGGAATAGACCTACCATCTGATAGAGTAAGAAATTTTTATGAAGCAACCAATTTTGATCAATTGAGAATCGATTTGGATCTTCTTGAGGAGATAAGAGAGCAAGCCCATATTAGAATGACAGTCTATAAGCAAAAAACTGCTAAGTATTATAATGCTTGGGTAAAACAAAGTTGTTCCAAAAAGGTAATCTTGTCTTGGGATGAGCAGAAGTTTCTAAGCCAACTGAACAATGTAAACTTGCTCCAAATTGGGAAAGACCTTATCAAATCACTGATGTAATTCATCCAAGAGCCTATAGAATTGAAAATCTAGATGGGTCTGCTATTATCCATACTTGAAAAATCTAAAAATCTCAAAAACTATGATCAATAAAAGTGCTCCATAGAGCTCATTTTTGTACATCAAATATTGTATGAAAAGATGAAAAGCCTATTTTCGAATCGAGCTTAAGTCCCAAAAGGATCAAGATGAAAAGATAATCTTTGGATCGAGCTTAAGTTCCAAATGGACCAAGATGAAAAACTGATCTTCGAATCGAGCTTAAGTTCCGAAAGGATCAAGATGAAAAGTCAATCTTCGGATCGAGCTTAAGTCCCTAAAGGATCAAGATAAAAAATTGATCTCTAGATTGAACTTAAGTCCAGAAAGAATCAAGATGAAAAGTCGATCTCTGGATCGAGCTTAAGTCTCAAAAGGATCAGATTGAAAAGCCAATCTCCGGATCGAGCTGAAGTCCCGAAATGATCAGGTTGAAAAGTCAATCTCCGAATCGAGCTTAAATCTCGAAAGGATCAAAAGAAAAAATCGATCTCTATATCAAGCTTATGTCTAAAGAAGATCAAGATAAAAATTTAATCTCCAGATTAAATAAGGATATCAAAAAGCTAAGATCAAATATCGATCTCCGAATCGAGATCAAGTCTTGAAGTTCTGATAAAAATCTGATTTGTTCAAGGATACATCGAATAAAGGTATATTCGTACCTTAGTCTTAATAATAAGTCAGTTATTAACGGCTCAGATCAGAAGACATCAAGAAATTATCTTTTACTAATTAAGAAGAAAAATACATAGAAAAAGATCAACATTGGGCTATTACATCTCAAAAAAAAAAAAATACCAGATCAACTTTAAGGAGCGTTGGAGTTCTTCTTGGCTGAGTCTTTCTTAACTTGCTCCAGCTCCTTGGCGACCTTAGCAATAGGGGACTCCATGGATATATTTTCGACATTGAGGTCGTCGGCCATAATTGGAGACATTATGGTGATCGGCTCCATAGTAGTGATCTTGGTAGTCTTCTTATCTGCCATCTTGGCTAATTCTTCAGATATTTTGATAGATGGTTCAGACTCCCCTTCAATGCCCATTTTCATGGCAACCTTTGGAGTCATTTTTGAGAGATCGACTTTAGGAAACACCTTTTTGATCAGGTTCTAGCACTGATAGAATCTGAAGTTATAGGCCCCTTCAGAACTCTCGGCCACCTCATCTTGGAAGTCCTCAAAAACCTTATTTTTTCTGCTCCTATTTGACCTGCTTCTTAAGAGTTTCTATACTCTTCTCATGGACCACATTAGCCTTCATTGCTTCTTGTAGCCTCGACTCCATCTCTTCATTTCTATTGGCTTGTTCATACAGGACAAAGATACGCATATCCTATTCATTTATTTTACACTGAAGGTCCAGAAGATTTTGGTTCTTTTCTTTCAGCGTAGTCATCTTCTCTTGAAGCTGAACTTTGAGTCCTTCTACAAGTTTGGACTCTTTCTTTGCGAGTCAAGACTTTTCCTCAATTTTCTCCTTGGCTGCCCTTTTCTGCTTCTGGACAACCTTCATATTTTCATTCATAGCCCTCCTATTTTCAATAAACCAGGCCTTGTTCTCATATATCACTTGTAGGTTGACAGTGACCTGTATCATAAAATCCCAGATTGGTTAAATATTAATGAAAAAGAGAGAGAGAGAAAAGAGGAGAGAAGCTTACATGCATGAGGTTAGCAAAACCATTATCCATTGTTTGCTTCAAATTATTTTTATGACGTGCCTCTAGGTCTACCTTCGGTAGCATCGATGTAAAGAGATAACGACCAAGCCAAGCCCACTCTAGCAATGACATTCGCTGAATACTATCTCGTTCTGTCAAAGTTAAGGTTGGAAGTGCATCGGATCGGCTTCAGGTCGGGCTTCGAGCTCGGCTCAAAATTATTCAGATCGGGCTCGGACAAAAAAATAGGGTCCATTTTACTTTTGAGCCAGGCTCGGGTAGACCTTTGGCCCGACTTGGGTCTGGCCCAGGTCTGAGCCCGAAACTCAGCCCAAATTTAGCCCGAGGCCCCACGCTATAGCTCCCTATCCCTCTTTCAATCTTTCCTCCTTTCCCTTCTTTAACCTCTCCCTAATGTCCCCTGGGATCAAGGACTCTCGCTCGATTTTGACTGTGACCAATGACCAGTGCGGTGGTGACGTGTCTCCAAAGCCATTGTGAGAGCACCGACACCATCATCGCTGGTTGCAGTCGGTGCCCATCTCAACTTGCAGGCCCAGCAGCAGTCCCAAAGGAAGCCTCGGTTGTGCTGGTCGTCGGAGCTGCATCATTGCTTTGTGGCCGCCCTCCAGCATCTCGACGGTGGTCAAAGGCACCGATCTTCATCCTCTGATGACTCGGAGGAGCTTGCCCACATCCCACTCTAGGCCATCCTCCTCATCGATAGCTTCGCCACCAAGTTCCACCCTATCACCCTTGAGCGCCCCAAGGTAACCCTAAGAAACCCATCGAGTTCTACAATTCTACCAGCACTGGCCTCCACCGTTGGCTTTGTCATTGACTTCTGACGGTAGAGGGCATAGCAGGGATGATTGAAAGGATATTTCGAACCCGATGATGGACAACGGAGGCATCGGCATCAGCGATGGAGGGGGGACATCGGGGTTGGGGAAGAAGTCGATTGGAGAGCTGCTACTGCTTTCCTGCAGGTCAGGCAGCCTGGTGCATGGGACGGTCGGGGAGTGGAGAAAGGTGGGGGAGTTAAGCGGGAGAGAAATCAAGCCTAAGCCTAATTGGGCTTGGGTCGGGCTCGGGCCTGTATTTTTTCAAAAAAATCAGGCCTAAGCTTGGCCCGAAGCTCGAAAAATTATTTCGGGCCGAGCTCGGGCAAAGGTATGACCCAACCCGGTCCGACCCAGTGCCAACCCTAATCGAAGTCGACAGAGCCACAGTGAAAGAAATAGGCATATCGCTTGATTCATTTGAAGAAGGCACAAGACAGGAATTGTCCTTCTCTTTTTGTTTCTTCACATCGATTAACTAGCGAGGTGAAGGCTCGATCGATGGAGTCCGAGGAGGATTGCTTTGTGGAGCTCAAGGAGGGTCGCTTCTTCCCGAAGTGGTAGGGGAGGGAGTGGTCGAAGAAGATGGGAATCGAGCCCGAATAGTAGGAGGATCTACTCCTTTAAACCTCTTCGGTCATGGAGCAGTAGAAGTCTGCCTCGGTTCATCCTTCCTTTTCTTTACTTCTATTAATTTTTTCGGGTCAAACCTCATTTCTGCACAAAGAAGTTATATATTTAGAAAAAGTGAGAAGATGCAAAAGAAGGAAAGGAAGTTAAAAAAAGAAGACATTGGTCTTCTCCCGAGGAGAGTAGAGACTGATATCAGCATCGTACAGTGCCTAATCTGAAATAAATCTCGACAGTTTAGGCACTTCTGTGCTAATCAAAGTTGTATTAGCCTCCTCATCTCCGGAAAGAATTTCATAATGAGAGTTCCATCTAATATCTGGGACACTTCAAGAAGACCTAAAGCCTCATGAAATAGGAGCTCGGACAAAAACAAATCGGCTCTTCCAGCCATGGATGGAGGAGGAAAGTTTAGGTTCAAATTTATAATTCGATTGAGGTGAAAAATATCATCAACCTTTTTCGTATGGGTGTTTCTTCAAACCAACTGACGACCTAAAAAAAATATCCTAAGCTCTAAGTCTTGGAAACTGCACGTTATTATAAATACAATGATCTTTCTTATGGCATTTGGGGTTTCATGAGTGGGATGGAATCTATAAAAATGAAAAACATTGCAGAAAAAAAGGTATAGTGGGAACTAAAGTCCAGATCAGAGTGTAGAAAGCTATGCAGTCTTCAGGAGGTTCAGAAATCCAATCTTTCGGATCAGGCACCAGCATTTCATACTCATCAGGTATATCATATTTTTTTCGAAGACTTACTAGGTCTTTTTCGGTCAGAACAGATTCTTCCATATCTGAACTGAAGTAGTTCAAGACATCGCGTATAGAAGATTCTGCATGTTGTTCTGGACTTCTCTCATCTACGGGATCGACATCGGGGTTTTTTTGAGGTAGATTTTTTATCTCGAAATCTAATAAAGGTTGAGTTTGACCAGACCTGTGGATCACCCACAATATCTTTCCCCTTATTACTATTAGTAGACATGTTTTCCCAGAGGTTTTCTAAAAGAAAATAAAAGGAGAGAAGAAAGAGTTGAAAGAAGAAAAACTGAAACAGAAAGTTTAGGAACAGATTTGAAAATAGAAAGGAAAAGTCAAGATTTTTACCTAAAGAGCTCTTTATGAGACTCTCCTGGGGATGAGAAAAGGGCTCTTCTTCTCCGACTCCGACTAACTCTTCATTATCTCCGACGGTCATTGAATATGAAAAGACTCCCGGAGAAAAACTGGCAGCACCTCCGCAAGAAAATAATAGAAGTGAACAGTTACTGGGGTCAAAAGCCTTTTATAGGCAAATCAATGGTTCAGATTAACTAGCCCTGTTGCCAATCTGTGATATTTGGCACTTATCCAACGATTTTGTCAGGTGACGCACCTTCACCAGATTTGGCCACATCGGACTGATTGATTAATCGATGCTGACAAGTGGCACGCATCTATTTGATATTTTTAAAATTATCTTTTTTAATAATGATAGCAGGAAGATCTGACGAATCATGTTCAGAAAGATCTACACGTCTCTTCATTTTCAGTTAAATAATAAATTTTGATATTATCAAGATACGGCGTATTTATTTTTGAAGGCAAAAGTCGATAGATGTTTTTACTTTCCATGTCTGATATGATAACTACCATCTCGGACATAAGAAGTGGGGGGTAAAGTATTGGTGCACTAAACCAACCTCATGCCACATGGCATCATTACATGAGATCATTGAATTATCAACCTCAAAGTATAGAGTTACAGTAAATTAATTTGTTAATGAGTAACGAAATTGAAAGTTTACTGATCTGCAGGAAGGTACATCGATAATATGTATATCTGAAACATTAGGGGTTTCAGATAAGTTAATGATCGATCTTCTTTAGTGTACGTCGGTCTATAATCGATGTCAACTCCTATATTATCTATAACAATTATCTTATGGAGTTCATTTAGGATCTCTATAACTAAAGCTACAGCTGACTACCATCTCATACACAACTAACAGGTACAGCTAAGTATGACCTCACTTCCAGCTAATATAAACAGCTATGTTCCAGCTCATTTACAATTGGCTCTAACTGCCTAACCGCCTAACAAACTCCTTCAAAAGTCTAACAAACTCTGTAACGACCTCACCCACCTCTAACGACCTCTTCAACCCTTCTATAAATAGAGGATCAGGGATCCTCCGATGGTAAGTTCTAAGCTCAAACTAGAGTGAGATTTTGCCAATGAAAACTTTACCAGTTCTTGAACAAGAACTCTAGTTCCTACAAAGTCCAATCTCTTTAGTTTCACACAAATCCTTTTGCTCTTTTACTTTTTTTCACTACCTATTCTCGGGCTCAAGACTGACTTAAGCATTGGAGGGTCAAGAACCAGAGGATCTTCATTGATTTTTGACTTGTTTTACAAATTTTCTTAAGATCGGACTGCGATCGACCTCCAACTTAGTTTCGTTCGATTTCTCTATCCCAGATTTTGAGCCGCAGCAACAACATTATATTATATTATGTTACATTATAATAATATTATCTTAATATGATAATAATATATGACGTTATGTTACATTATAATAATATTTAGCCATGTAATAATACATTGCTTTGTTATATTATATAATATTATGTTATATTATTATGCTAAAATATATAATATTATATTACTATATTATAATAATATCATATTGCATTATAATAATATTATAATATCCAATATATTTATGTAATAATATATATTATATTTTGTTATACTCTACTATATAATGTTATGCAATGTCTTTTATAATTTTTTTTTTAATACCAAAAGCACCTCTTTCAGTTGGTTAATAAATAAGTGTAAAAGTTCATAATATTTTAGAAATATAATTATTAAATAATAAATAATTTTTGTAAAAACTATATTTTCCTAAAGCTCTAGTTCTCTGCTTCTCAAAGCATCAAAAACTGTGCTGCTAACAGCAATCCGAAATATGATCTTATTCTTTAAAATTAATATTAAAAAATATGAGAAAATATAAAGTCGGTCCTATGTGATATTTTATAGTCTCCGTCGACATGATTTTTGTTCATCCGCCTCATATTATTTATATCCTTTCACCATTGTTCTATCCCAATAACAAGCTCATATAAACGGAAAATCTGGTTGGTGTAGTGCGCACGTAACCGGGTGTAAAGGGTATAATTTCTCGATAATTTGGATCTGTCGCGAAGGACCGTGTACAAACGGCGAATGGGGTGGTGCCGCGAAGCAGCACTCCTCAACACGACGCTCTCCGGTTCCAGCAGCAGCCATAGAATCCCTTCTTCTCTTCTCCCATTCCTCTCCGTCCGACCGAGCGAGGTAGAGAGAGAGAGGGAGAAGAGAGATGGGAGCCTCATCGTCTACCGACCATGGCTCATCATCCCAAGACCAGCAGCAAGAAGAATCCCTCGCAGCCTCCACCGGATCCCTCCCGACCCTTCGGACCGCCTTCTCCAAACTCTCCAATCCCAATTCCTCCACCATCCCCCTCTCTTCTCTCCAGGTAATTCTCATACCTCGTCTATTTCTCTTCCGTATACTGTTATTTGATAGATCCCCTGCTCTTCTTTCTTGTTCTCAGGAAGCATTCTCTCTAAAAGTCGCAAACTTTGCTTCTGAATCGCCCCCAGTACCGGAGCATTTTCCCCAATTAGTGCTCAATCTTGGTCCGTCGATCGCCTCCATCTTATTCACTGCTGTTGATGGTACGGTTAGGGTTGATTGGGTTGGTTTCTTGAAAGGCTTCAATCGGTGCTGCGCGAGGATGCCCGTCTCATCATCTCTCAATTTGCTGTACAAGATTTACGCCACGGCGTGCGGAAAAGCCGGGATTCCGTGCAATTTTGAGTTTGATTCTGATGCTGATGATGGAAAGGTTGGCGGGTCGTTCGGGTCGGGCGAGTTGCTTATGCTTCTGTGGATGTGCTGGGTCATGGAGCAGGGGTCGAGGATTTCGAAGATGTGTAAAGGGGAGAAAGATGCTGTCGTGCTACCTAATGTGATCCATCTGATGCTGTCGGCGTTTGTGTCGTGTGGGGTGGTGGAGGATGACGAGAAAGTGTGGCATTGTGAGGTTTTGGGTGTTGATAAGAGTGTTTCGGTGCAGAAGCTTCAGAGTTGGGTCTTGACAACAGCTCCAGGCCTAGCAAATTGTCTTTCAAAATATGTACAAGAAAAGTTTCAAGCTTGCGCTGCTTCAGAGGTATGAAGGATTCATTTTTCAGTAGTTCACAGGCGAATTTAGGTAAAAAAAGAGCAGCTTGTTTATTTATTTTATGGGTAGGCATATCATGGCATATAAAATGTTTATTAAAGAGCATTAAAGATACTATCAAGTAACCATAAATGTACTTAAGGTGTTTCTTGGCATTGTCCTTCTTGTTTTTATTCTTTTTCTTCATGACACCGTCACAAATGACTGTGAAAAACTTATCCAATAAAAAGAACGTTACTAAAAGATCTCACAATCCAGTAAAAGTGGTAAAAAGCTAAGCTATTAAAACTTTCTTCAGTAAAATAGTTGATATTTAATTATGCAGAGTCAAGAATGGTCAGTTTATGAAATGTGTGAATAAACTATTAGTTGAAGCAGGTAGATAAATGATGGGATAGTAAATAAAATCAGATTAGATGAACTTTATCTGGTCATTGCATTGGATTGATTTGGTCTTGTTTTGAATTAGCTGTGGAAGATCCAAATCAAACATATTGGCACTCTTTTACTAAATAAAGTTTTATGTGTATAGTCTTGTCCCATGCTATGTATGGGTATCGACTGTATGTTTATGACTAAAAGATTGCACTAGCATTTGAGAGTGATATGTGGTATCACATTTTTACAAAGCTTCCTTTTATTAACACTAAAAAAGAAGACTGAAGGGAAATTTAACATAATCTTATTACACACTTAATTTCCTTTGGAATTCACAATGTCATTGTTTGTAAATATTTTATCTGGCTCCATGGCTGACAAAAATCCATGAGCCTGTGTCAAGTAATCTCATAAGACTAGGGCACCTCCAGTTAGTAGACTTCAATTAGTGCTAAGTGAAAGATTCCTAAAATATATGATATGCTCCATCTAATCAATTGCTTTCAGTAGTTCATTAATCAACATGATATGCCACTCCTCCTCTCTCCAGGAGAAAAGGAAAGACCAAAATTGTTAATAAATGAATACATGCATACATGTACATAAGAACAAAATGGGTAGGAACCTACCTATGGACTTGGAGGTCCACCTGCCCAGTATAGGGATTGATACATCCATCTTAATTTACTTTTTGAATTAGAGACTTGGAGATCTATGTTATTAACTTAAGAATTAGAGGTCCATTTTACTATTACTTGGTTCCAGGGCTAAAAAATGGTATAAGTTCCAATATCCATTTTCCTAAGCTTTTGGTTACTCCGTATTTGGTGTTCACTAATCCTGAGGCTCCCAAGCTGTTCCCAGCATCCAAATTTGGTATGCACTAGGGTCTTTGCCCTTTTGGGGGAAAAGATACTTTGAGAGTGTGAGTTTGAGCTCATCATGATTCTATCTGAAAGAAGATTTCACACTGCGAAGTATTGCGAAGCTGAAAAATATGCGTGATTTAGGTTCCATGGTTCAAAATTCTGTGGGAGTTTAGGTTCCAGGCTTTAAGTATCTAGAATCTGATATGGGCCACTAATGTCACTTGACTTTTGGATCCATGTTTGATATCGAACCATGTATCCACACTTTAGACAATCCAAATTTGGTGTTGGCCTGAGGCATTCATTTTCTTTCTGGTTCCAAGGCCAAAAATTTAGTGCTGGAGAAGGTTCTAGATCTTATATGATCAAAATTTGGCATGAAATCATTAGTTCACTTTATTTGACAGAATTAATTTGATCCATCCATGCCCTTGGCATGATTAGGCTTTTGCCCAGTTTGAGTCAATAAGTCTTTGATTTATCCTTTAAACGTGTTGGAGGCATTTAACCTTAGGATTTGTGTGGCGAGCTTTGTGAGACTAATATATGTGATGCTCATTTTGGTTTGGTTGAGGTTGATGTTACCTTTAACATAATTTGGAAATTGCCAGCGTTTCCCCATCAAAATTTGATGGGTCTTACCCCAACAAAGCAGCACTTAGTTCTTGAGTCACTTGATTGTTCATATCTTGAGTTTGATATCAGTTAATGGTCATGGAGATATAGACTGCATAGCACATAGAACATGAAGCTTTTGAGTCATTGTTGAAGTTTAAAAGGCTTGTTTCCATTTTAGTGTCTTAATAGGCCTAGGTCTGTTTTTGCTTCTATGATTGGTTGAGTCATTGTTTCCATTTGATGATTAATGCGTCTGAGTCTAGTCAATTCTTCATGGGTTGAGCTTATTTTGTTTTACTGGGCATAAACCAGATAACCCAATTTTAATGATAATTATCACCATTTATCTATGGGGAATTCTAATGATTTTTGTTAGCAATAATTTGAGGCTTTAAGATCAGTTAGCAGTTTCAGCATGAAGAATTCATATTAAGACAGCCATTGATTATGCAGGCAGTAGACTGTTGTGATCTTTAAGCTAAAATTGATGTGATGCCAATCTGTTAAGGGTGCTCTGTGTGTGCGTGTGTTGGGTTGGGGGGGGAGGGGGGTACGCATCTCTGAGTGCATGCATGGACAAGTGAGAGTATACACACAAGCATTCATGTGTCTGTAGACTCTGTACCTTTTAGATATGGGGTTCTTGTATCTAAATGAGACATTGCTGGCTGCCTGTCCTGTCATCATATGGATAAAATCGGTATTTTTTAATTGATTTCTTTTAATCTAAATTTTAGTTGTTTTTGAACAGGACGTGATGGATTCCTCTAATTCTTCAGCTGATAATGGTTGCACCAGCGACACCTATGATACATATCTCCTAACACGGGGAAGGGCATGGGCAATATCTCTCATTATGAGGGACAGACTGAGTGAAGAATTCTTAAGGGCATCTTTTCTAGGAATAGACTCTGGAAACCTTCTATATAGGTTGGTCATCACCATCTCTTTATCATATGTGGCTATAAAATTGTTCTTTTTTCTTTTTTAACAAATTCTTCTTCTACATGCCTGCTTTTTTGAAAAGTGATCCTTGTGAGTACAATTTCTGCTGTAGAATGCTGATTGCTGTCTGCTCACTCTTGCATCATCATGTTTGTGAGTTAACGTGTTCAGTGTGCGGCCCATTGATTTCAAACTTTCAGTCAGAAACAATTCATTATATTTTATAGTCCATGATGGTTGCCCTCTAGTTTTTTATGAGGAAAAACAGTTGTTCAATGTCATGGAAACTTTCAATTAAAACTAGTTTTATATTGGAGTCAAAGAGTCTGTAGTTACATGGACCATCTTGAGAGGTTGGCACATTGCTATTATTATAGGCGAAGCTTGAACATCAAGACATACAGAAAGTTGACATGTAGAACTGAGAGACATTGACAAGGATAGATCTTATGTATCAACTCAAAGGGAGAAATCATTGCATTATGTGATATAGATGTTGAATTAATGGTTGTTACTATATATACTTGTAAGCGCAAGCTCAGATTGTACATTTGTGAGTAGACAATCTCAACAAGCATTTTATCTGAAGGCTAAATGAAAGGAAGCTCCATCAGAATGACATTAAAGCCAACAAACTTCAATGAATGTGCTTCAAGATTAGTGGTGGTTATTATGAGGAATATTAGTGTTTCTGCAGTGTATATTTCAAAAGGAGACTACTTGCTTGCCTTAAACATGTAACGTTGGGCAATATGGATTGTTTGGAAGACTGATAACAAAAACCAACATATCAAGTGCTAACAACCAGGACATATATACACCTTTTCTCTTTGTTATGTGAAGGTTCTGAAGCAAAAGTATATTAATTAGAAATGCTTAGGTCTAGCCCATGTTGCATCATCTAGTAGGGCATAGCTACAGTTGCATAAGCTGGATCTATGATTTGATGTATCAGCAGAGTGTGATCATGGCTCTCTGAGTTGTACTATCGTGGTGATGTTTAAAAAAACTGAAAAGGACACAGAAGTATAAGGTTTGGAGGGATTTGTATGCAGGTCAATTTATTGATGGAGATGACCCTTTCATTTAACAATAAAGTGCTGACTTAAGGTTGTGATATTGTATTGATATAATTCCATATCACAGAGGTACTTCATACCTCTTATCCTCAATTTTCTTCTCTTATTTTTCTTATTTATATAGCATGACATGTTATTAGAGTAATGGTTCTACTTGCCTTGGTTATTTGCTAATGTACCTGCTCTCATTCAGTTTAATAGATATAGATATTCTATAACCTAAGTTCCCATAAATTGCCCATGCATTTTTCTCTTGTTTTACGTGCAAGTATATATACTTTTTTGCACCTTCACTGGATATGTATCGATTTGAGTTTCTTCTTTTGTTCACATGTATCTCACAGGAGCACCAATGTAGGCTGCCTTTTATTCATTAAGTCTATTTCCTCCTCCACTTGGTCTTCCTAGTTATTGAACAAATTATTATTTATTTAGAACATAAATTTTTCCTTAAAACCAGAGAATTTTTTTGTTATCCTTAAAATATATATCATTATAACAAGACCTATGCTAACAAGTCACTTCCTTTTTTGTGACTTGTGTTTTTTCCCTGAAGGAGGGCTACCTATGTAAAACTAATAAAGCATAGACAAAAAAAAAAAAAGAGAGTATAAAGCAGATTATCTTTAAGGAACCCTTAAAATGATATTCCAATGCATAATTTAAGTGGTATTAAACTCATATGTTGCATGTGTAGTTCTACCAAAAGATCAAGAAATAAACAGAGAAATGAAAATAAAAAGGAAAAAAAATTATGAAATGGGAAACCAAATTACCAGAGTAATGGACTACAACAAATATTAGGCATCTCTTAAAAATGAAATTAAAAAGCTTAAATGAATAGATAAATAAAGCTAGCAGAAACATAAAAAGCATCGTTTTAGAATAAAATAAATAATTAATGAATAGAAAGGCATGCATAGTGAGCAAAGTGAGAGAAAGATGAATAAAATAATCAGAAATGTATTTCTAATTAAAAGATGAACTTGTTTGCCAAAGTGAACCACAAAGTTTGCAGTCTCGACTGAGTGTTTGTACTTTATTATGCTTAGCCTTGTCAGATACCTGCTTATGATTGCCACCTATTTTTGTATTCAAAAATCAAAACTTTATCAACTATTGATTATTTATGGTTGCAATTCTTTGACTCTGTCTCCAGAATTACCCGTTTATAAAGATTTCTTGTTATGCTAGAAGTTAAAGCTCTTTCAACGACCAGTAAAGTATGGCAAAAATTTGATAAAATGTATTTTTTCATTATAAATACAAGACTCATAAGTTTGCATCAGTTACTTGCTACCATATGTTCAGTCATACCTCATATAGATTTCTTGCTACAAAGTTCCCTGAAAACTCTTAAAAATAGATAATAGCTTTCATGATTTTGTTGTTTTCCATGTGAAATCTTAAGTCACCTTTGTGTTTATAGTTGTTTCTTTGAAACTGGAGGTCAGTGTTAGATTATGTCATATTTACTGTTGTTAAAAGCTCAAGAAATGGTGGAGAATTATCTCGAACATTTATGGGCTGGTTACTAAAATGAGATTAGGCTTCCATTTCTAATTAACTATTGCTGTTAGCTTCTCTAACATTTGCCTCTTTTCATCAAAATCAACATCATCAAGGTGATGTTGATTTTCCCTTGTAATCAGTGTTGTAGTCATCTAGAAACCTCATCAATTAGCTTTATTTGTTAAAGCTTTAACCAATGACTCTTTAGCTTGTTGCTTTTTAGGCAGTGGATGGAAGAGTATGTGCCCCACACCTCTGAGCACAAGGAGTAAGAACACTCTATGATAAAATCTTCATTGCAAGCCCATTCAATTTAAAGCACATGAATCATTCATTTTTCACCAACCTATTAGACTCGTTATGTCTTCCTTTAGTGGCTTCAAGTCAAGCAATTTTTATTAGTCAACGTGAAAACATCAACATAACTATTCTGAACTTCAAGTTCACTTTTTGGATTGCATCTTTTGTTTTGGTGTAGGAGGCACCACCCTTATCTCCGATTCTTTGAGATTAGATTGTGTGGCATTAGAATGCTATCAAGGCAGTGAAGAGAAACATTCAAATTATCTCACTGATTAACAAGCATATCATGAACTATTTGATAAACAATTGGATCATCAAAAGGTGCTTTTATAATGGATATCAGCATCATATCCATATATCCATAGGGTTCCTTAATGACACCTTCATTGGAACCAGCAAACTTGAACATCGCATGGATGGACTTTGAAAAGTTTAGAACAAACGTCGCCTTGACCACAAGATACTTCACTGTTAGAGACCTTGTCATGCTCCTCTTCATATCCAAATTTTCTTGTTACTGCCTATTGGTTCCTTGTAACCATAAACATTAAAACCCTTCTAATAATTAGCAAACAATGCATTATTGGATAAGGATGGCCTGACCTTGTTTTCTTCATGTTCAGCAGAGGAAAATCAGTATAATCCTCAAAATGTACTAACATGAGATGTGATTCTTGAAGTAGTGATAAATTTTATTTCTCTTACATAGTGCCTCAATAAAAAGGAGAGCAAGATGCTTGGAAATTGATGTATCTTTCATAATGGACTCAAGGTAGAAGTCAAACATCATAATGAGAATATGTGAGGGTATCTTTTTTCAGTTGTGTAACTGACAGCTTTGCAACTAGATGTATTGTTAGTTAGGACTTAGACAATTTGATTAACCCTGAATGAATCAATTACTGTTAGAATGAGCCTTCCATTATTTTCACTTATCTTATCAAAAAGAGATAAAATTAAGAGTTGCCATCAAAGATTACTAAAATATTTGCTAGGGTCTGGATTTGTTAATAATTGCTCACCAATCCTAGACAATTGAGACCTGATAGCAAGGTTGGCCCTGTTGATACCAGATCTTGTACCAATAACATGCTGGTATAGTGTTGATATGCTCAATATTAGGGTTGATTCAGCAAACTGAGACTGATTATACGCTCCATACCATGTCTTGGTTTGGTCGGGACGACACAGTTTGTCTGATATGGTGCAATATATACAGGTATGGTGAATCTTGCCCCATAGTTTGACCATTATTCTTAAATAAGAACAAGCTCATTTTCAACTAATGTACTGCAACACCATCAAGGAAATGTCCACAATGTCACCAAACAATAAGGGCAATGGAGGAATTTGTTTGCAACATTTGTTGCCATAGGAATTTTTCAATAGTTCATATTCTCTTGTAAGAACCCTTTATTGGGCATCTTGAAGGGCAGGCAGCACAAGGACTATCAAATAGTAGTAGGCCAGTCCCTTGCTGAAGAATCTTCTTCACAAGCATTTGGCTTCCTAAATGGCTGGCACAGATGGTACCATGTGCTTGATCGACGACTTGCTTTGCTTCAGTATTGTCGCGGCAGCTTAAAAAATACAATATGGAGAGAGAACTTTTAGGAGAAAAAAGATAGATAGAGATTAAAAAAAATATTTGAACAAAAACCAAAATGGAGCAAGTTAGCACCTGCACCATTAATTTTTCTTCAGCATTTTTCTCTTCCAACCTTACTCTGAACTGGTTTCTGATCCAGAGGGCAAGGGGAATGTTTAACAAAAAGCAGTAAGATGTTAATTCCAAAATTGCATAGTTCTTGATATTAATGGCATGCTAAATTCATGTTGTGAAATCACCTTTGCTGAAATAGATTGTCATGGTAGGTTACAACCCTCCTAATTATGGGCCACTAAAAAAATACCCTTGTGATAGACATGGTAGACCTAAGTAAGAAAATGAGTTTGCCCTTATTAAAAGCAAGTGGTTTAACTTTTGGGATCTTGATTATCCATATTTTCAGACAAATATCAAAAACCAGAACCAAAAAGATATACTGGTAGCATCTGATGGTAAAGCTCTATTAATAGATGGACCAACAAGAATGTTATAGAGCTTCTTCTAAAAGAAACTGATTTGTTAGGCCCTACAAGGTTGTTCAAGTAATATAACAATGTATTTGATTGCAAAGCTGCTGATTACATAATTGAAAGAAAATGCCTCACATGTTTTGGTTAGAATGCATGACACATGTGCAAAGTCTATAGATGGAAGGAAACAACTTCCGAGCATCTTGCTTTCCTTTTACAATGCATATGTACAATAGGAAAGAAAACTGTCAAGCACATGAGCATAGCTCATGCTAGTGCATGATTAGAATTTGTTCTAATCTTAATGTGAAAGTAGAGAAAATTGTACTTGTTCGTCATCATTTGGTCATACATCATTTCTAACTGATGAAGGGGTTTCGGTATCATTGGATATAAACAATACGTGATCAAAAATGAGGAATAGATATAATTAGGAGCAGGATGAAGAGTCATGAACTATCATATGCTATGAATTTTGGGCTTAAACAAGGTTTACTCTAAACATCACAAAGTTCATCCATGTGAAGAACAAGTTGCTAATTCTGATAACTTATTACTCAGAAAGCTATGGAAGAATGAGTATGATGCTAGATTTCATTAAGAGAGATCTTCTTGATGATCTAATTACTTTCAATTAGTACATAACATTGTCATTATTCAATGGTATATGTTCAGTGTTCCTTTCCCTTGCATTGCTTACACTCTAATGCCTGAGTATTACACAAAGTTAGTCTGGTGCTTTCAACATCAAAAGGCAACATGTTGCAATCTAATCACTTATCTTGAATTATAAAAGTTCCACCTTGATGCTTTGCTAAGAATGTCTCATTATCCAAAGATATTTAACCAACTTCTTCAGCAATGGAGTATTTACTCAGCTAGAGTCATCAAAGTCTGACATATTGTGAGTTCTAGAGTTTGGGATATGTATGGTGCAAGTGCTTCAATATTGCATGGGCCTGCAATAAGAGTTGTATCAAAGAATGTCAACACTTGTTGTGCTTAAAGATTTTGGAGTACATCTTGTATCCATAATCTAATGACCAATTAAACTTAACATTAGTCAAGTCAAATCTTTAGTTTCCATACATTATAACTCAAGGTTATTGACGAGGTTTCAAGATGGAAAGGGCATTGATTTTAAGAGATATTGCACTTGCTTGGGTTATGTTGATGTTGACAGCACTAAGTTATTAAGGGTGATGGCTGCAACATGTTGATTTAGAGGCAGAAGACTTATTTCATGTTGGTTTTTTTCCCAGAGCGCTTAAAAATAATTTGGCAACATTTCATGAACTTCGAGCAGTAGTAGAAGCAAGGTCTGCAAAATTGGTACTGGTCCCTATATGGTACCCAAACACATTGTGAATCAAGTATTGATACGGTGCATACACTGGTACTGAGAACTGGTATAGGTGTGTATGGAGTCTCAATACTTTGATAGTACGGTATGGTATCCGGTGCTGCAGTATGGTCTGGGACAGCAAATTGTCAGTAGATGACACAATCTAATAGTGGCCTTTCAGCATATATGGAGCAAAGTCAATCATAATGCTACCTTAAGATTTACGTGCAAAATGATAATGAAAGTAGTTAAAGTCATGACATGTTCTATATCAGTTTTCTGGAGCAATATGTAGCAGCAAATGTTTATGATGTATGAGTTTTGTGGAACACTTTCCAGTAAGTATTTTTGGCAATCTTTATGAGTCCAAGGTTTTAAAATCATAATAGAGATCAAAGTTCGCTGTCTCGGTACCAGATCCCATATTAATACCATCCTATAGTGTTGGTATTATAATACGGCACGAGACAGCAAGGCATATCAAGTGATGGTATGGTATGAGACTGCAGACTGGTTTAGTACTAGTACACTATGCCCAGTATGGTTAAACTCGACCCATACTACTTGCAATTATGAAAGTATGTAAGCGATAGGTATAATATTGACACATGGTACCAATTTGTACCTAAGCAGAAAAGATAGTCTAAAAGCACTTTCTCAGTATGCAGTGGTATGGGGTCAATGTGGGGCTTCTTTTTTCCTCTTTTTTTTTTTCTTTTTTGGCGGGGGAGGGGGGAGTGGGGATGGCCCTATGCGAAGACAGCAGCACTGGCTCTATGAAGTCTAAATTGAATCTTTCTGTTGGTTTTCTCGTGAATAAGAAATGTTGGGTGTGGTGAAGCAAGCACTTCTAGCTGTTTCGCTTGCTTCTTTCTTATTGTGGCAGCTATTATGGTGTGGCGGAAATTAACAAAAAGACGCCGTTTGAATGCATGCCACTGACTTGAAGTTTGCAAGGAACTATGAAGGGCCTTTTGTGGATTAAAGCCATTCTGTAATTGATTTCTCCAATGACCTAGCCCAGTAATCAGCCGTGCTAGCATGCACACTATTCTTCTTTAGAATAGTTCGTAGATACGGTAGTAGAGGTGAAGGAGTGCCATGTTTTAGCAGCGAATTAGGATTTTTTTTCCTTCTTTTTCGTCTGATAAATGGAGTAGCAGAAATTGGACCTAAGGCAATGACGCTTGTCCACTGACTCTCTAGAAGCGGGTGCTGGGCATCAATCCTTGATCATATATCCAGTTTGTTTTCATCTTTTTTAAAAGAGTTTTAACTTCTAGTGGAATGAAAATTTGTTGTAAGCTAGCAATTTAAAATATAGGAAAAAAGAAGTAGTTTGATTAAAAATCCAAATTTAATATGTTCTTATATTTTTATGGAGGGGTTACATACAGAGGGATGCATGCGCTCAACAATAATACACCAAAAAAACAAAAAAGAGAAGAAAAGATAAGAAACAAGGAGGGGGAGGGGGTCAGTTAAAAGAACCGTTCATTCTGTTCCTGTTTTCAATTGTCAGTGCCTCATTGGTATATTGCTTCAGATCGTTGGAATCAGTACATCAATAAAGAAAACTTCATAAGCTCATCTTTAAGAAATGGAACATTTTTCCTTCTCTCTGTTTCAAATGAAGTTTTCTTCCTCTTCAACAAGCTTATGCAGCAGAGAAGGGAAACTAGAATTTAACAACTCGAACGTTGGTCAAAGATTTAAAGTAGTGGAGCATCAATGAGTTACCTGGATATGAAATTTGATAGCCATTTAATTTGTTGTGTGCCCATTTGGGTGGGGAGAGGGTCCACTCCTCATTCTCAAAGCCACTTTTATGAAGGGATGGTTTCTTCTTGTTGTATGTTGGATCAACAAGAAGAAAGAAAAGGTACTTTGAGCCAAGGGTTTTATCAAGGTCAATGGATTCTAGATTCATCTAGTGATGGTGTTGCACCCAATACTATAACAAAAAGTTATACAATGGCTCTAGAGAGCTATTTCATCCAGTTTTACAGGTTGAAGCCACATAAGCTATCAATGACTTTTAAGATGTATACTTGGAGAAAGATTCTGATTCATTATTAGAAATCGAGATAGCATTATATATCCAGTAATGATGGATCGTTCTTTCAAGCCTATAAATATCCATTAAAGAAGATCCTTTCAAGTCTTATTCTTATCTTGGGGTGGTGTTACAAGTTAGTGGTCTGTAAAGCAGCATCAAAGCACTATCTGATAGAAATGCATGCATTAGTCCTGATAATGCAGTGCCTGTTTAGTCTCAACAAAGAAAGTAGTCTGCAATGATACCAAGCCACTTGGCATGGTTGTGAAGTGTCTGGTTGTCTAAGACTTCTGTAACATTTGAACCCTAAAATGAGTTCTGGAGGGTTTAGTGAGGTTTGTTACACTACTTTAAAATTTTAATGGTAGAGTTTGTCTTTTAAATGCAGTTCACCTACATTTTCCGACAGCCTTTCTTTCATCCAATGTAAGTCCTTTACAAAGTAATGATAAAACTGATTCTTGATTTTAGTGGAGGATGAAGCTTTTCATTTTATGGATAAGGCTTAACGAGCTGCACAAAATCCACACGCCACCGCCCTGCCCCCCTTCCCCCCTTTATATTTCTGGAAATCTATGGCATATTATTTGATAAAATAGAATGGGGTGGTTTGCATTGCACTAGCTCCTGGAAACCTGGATGGTGGATGTTTTTGAGGTACCTCTGCAAGATTACATGACTAATGACTAAATGAAGTTCTGAGTCTGCACAAAGCTGATGCTTCTCTAAGCAAGAGGGTCAAGGCTGAAAATTCCTGCTGGTACACTCTGCAGTATGAGAAGAACCTTGTTTTTCTTAGAAATTGGAAGCAAAAGAATTCTCAAAAGTTAACATACAGGATGCTTGAACTTTGTCTTACAATCCCTTCACAATAGATAATGGAAGAAGATGCTATCCTTACCAAGTTTACTTTATCAAGTGAGCAGATAATATCTTATTTGCTTCAAGTTATATTACTTCCTCTCTCGCACCTAAAAAAATGACAATTTGATTTAGCGTATATTTCTTGAGCTATTTTCCCCACATTCTTGATGCACCTGTTTATTGATACGATGACATGCATTGTATTGGTTGATGTGTTGTTTGTGATTGCGCTGGCATGACATGCAACTGTAATTATTTAAGTTTCCACTATGCATCTAGAAAAGTTGCATCTCTCACTATAGCATATTCATTTCTTGAATTATGTTCCCCGCATCTTTGTTTCACCTGTTTATTGCTGAAATAATCAGAATTTTATTAGCTAATGTTTAATTCATGCTAGTTCTGCCATGTCATGCTATCATAATGAATTCACAACTTCCACTTGTTTCTTCTGACAGAAGTTGTCAATTTTGAAAGAAATGCACGTTACATTTTCTGTTAGATGTTCACTTGCAGGTCATCAATTCATGGCAAGGGATTGAGCAGGTTCTGGTCTAACATTGAAGGATATAATGGGTCCTTGATGATTTTACTTTCTGCTAATTCAGCAGATGCCTCTGAGGGAGACAGCAGCACTGGAAGATGGGTGATTGGTATACTAACTACTCAGGGATTTGAAAATAAAGATGCATTTTTTGGAACATCCGGACATCTTTATGCTATCAACCCAATTTTCCGTGTGTTTTCACCTTCTGGTAGGTTTTCAAGAAGATATTTTTCTGTTTCCAAATTATTTCCAAATTTTACTGTGAAGGTAAAGGATTCCTAGATGTTACCAAGCAGGAAAGGAAAAGAACTTCATATATTGTCACCTGCATCCAACTGTAAGAGTATATGAACCAAATCCAAAGCCTGTTGGCTTGGCATTTGGTGGAAGTGTAGGAAATGAGAGGATTTTTATAGATGAAGATTTTGCTCGAGTGACACTTCGTCATCATGCAGTTGACAAAACTTACCAACATGGCTCTCTTATTCCCAGTCAGGTTAGTACTTAAAATGCAGAGCTCTTACGATTGGCATCTTTTGTTGCTTACTTTCTGGCACTGATGTTCTGGATGTTTTACCATTTTTTACATATCGCAACATGAACAGTTGAATCATAGAGACTCAGTGCAACATAGAATATTTAATGCCTTCCCAGATTGCTTTGGTTTTATTTTCTCACTCTAGATGTAGTATGAATTGGATAGAATATATTTTGTTGACTGATGTATGACTTCACATCAATCTTATTTCTATCCAATGTACTCGTCTAATGGTGTACTGGTTCTTCTAATGAATTTACGTTTAGCCAGTTCCTGATGAACATTCTTTAAATGAAAAATACAATATAGTAATATGGTAAGGAAAAGTTTTGTTTTTGGGGAAAAAATGGATTCCTTTGATTGGGTATCAGTTAGGTACCCTATGCCCAGCTATCATCTGATATATGGATTTAAAGAGCTGCAAAATATGCCTTGTCTCTAGGGGCGAAAGTGATATGGATATTATCCGTCCGGATTCATTTTCATATTTGAATCAATCCGGATATGAATAGAAATTTTAGGATCCAACTAATATCCGTATCTGTATCCATATCCCTCAAAGAAAAATGGATATGGATATGAATAGACAATTATCCGATCTATATCCGAATATCCGAATCTATATATAATCCTATATAATTTTATATAGTATTTGTTAACTTTTAAAAGAAATATACAACTATATAAATATGTTATTAACTTCATTTATCATCTATTTAGTAATATTTTTGATTCTGTAGTCATAAAGTTTAATTATCTAAGTAATATCTATAACTATATCCATACTTTCAGTATTCGAATTTTATCCGTATCTGTTTAAAATAAATATGGATATGAATTTTTGCATCCGAATAATATCCATATCCGTATTTGTATTCGTCAGACAAAACAAATATGGATATGAATATGATGGTATCTGTTGGCTGCATGTTGTCGTATGATGCAGGGCTTTTTACCGGTTGAAGCTGTAGTTCTGGAGGTTGAAGTATGGGGTTTTGGTGGGAGGACTGCAAAAGAACAGCAGGATGCATACAAAAAAAGAGAGACACTTTTCAATGAACAGCGGCGAAAGGTTGGGTACCTAACCATGGTCGTGATCATATTTGTCGTTAATAGTGCTATGTTCATATCCTTTGTTTCTATCTCATCTATCAGGTTGATTTGAAAACTTTCGGCGGCTGGGAAGATTCCCCTGAGAAGATGATGATGGACATGATATCTGATCCAAATAAAGTTCAGCGAGAAGACCGGTAGATGAAATCATACTAAGGTGCTGAAGAAATATTTGTCCAGAATGGGGTATTGCATCTTCTTTTCAGCCCTAATAGGTCTGGTAGCAAATTTTGGTGCTAGGCCATCGATATAATCAACAATGAGATCCAATGTATTCTGAAGCGGAGAGCTGAACTTGCAAGTGAGATACCGCGAACATACGAGTTAATAATCTGATGATCAGTCTTCATTAATGTATTGTAAATTCCAGAGCTCTAATGTGCAAATGAGAGGTATAAGCATGTATTTATCAAAAGGACGATCTCCAGTGTTCAGTGCTGTATTTATATGACTGTTATGGTGAAGTCCAGCAAAAGGATACAGGCTGCCTTGCCCTCTCCCTATACTGGTTGGCATGCCTTGAAACCTGCAACCATTTTTCTGGCGGATTATGAAAAAAGGGAGAATGGGGACCGAGAAGGATTTTACAAGAAGACATTTTCTCTCCATTGGTACGTGATGTCTTCAGCCCCTGTTCTGCTGGCATGCTTATCTTCAAAACTTGACCATGATTTTGGCCGGTAGTTGAAAAAAAAAAAAAATTATGCAACTTTTCTTCAAAACTTGTTGCAAAAAGATTCAAAAACTCATGCAAGTTTAATTGCAAGGCTTAATTTGAGTTTTTTTCACGAATTTGTGGACCTGGCTTTCAAAATTTGTGCTGCCTTTCCTATGTAATCGGGCAAAATTACTGGGAGCAGGCATCCTGGACATTCGGTAAAATCCACTGTATTGTTGGTACGATTGATCTCATTTACTAAAGGGATGGGAAACCACCTTGTCACCATCACGAACCGTGTAAAAAATCCACAATTGGAATTAAAATTCTTCATTAAGGCAAGGAAGTCCTCCAAGCTCGTTGCTTCTACAAAAATGTTTTCTGAAAAGCAGTCAAAATTATCTCCTCTTGGCTCCTTAACGGGGCATGGTAGAAGTTCAAAAGAATGTGATAGACTCGCCATAGTCTCTAGCTCGCCTAAGATGCTTCCTTCAGCTTAATGTTTTTTGTCACCAAGGGTACAATGAGTCGAGCAATTTGCAAGCTATTTGAACTCAATTTTGATCCAAACTTGGTTCGATTAGATTGTCATCAAGCTCGAGTCATTCAAATAGTTCACTTGAAAACTTGCAAGACTTATCAAATATATTTATTTTTAATAATATTATTTTTTATTTAAAATATAATAATATGTTATATTTTGTTTTAACCATATGTTTAATTATCATCAAGATTTGAATTTAAGTTCAAGTATAGTTCCACTGGTATTTGAGTCGAGTCGGTTGGGACTGTGGATCACCTCCACCACTATGGTTGATAACACCTTCAAAGAGGGCTAGGTCATCGCCATCCTTGGAGGAGATGTGGATCTCGAGGAGGGTTGGGTCATCATTTCCATAGGTGGTGAGATCATTGGTGTTGGTTAAAATGAGGTGGAGGAGGATAGCTGCCTTTAGGTCTTCCATGACAGTGGTAATATCAGTGTCATCATTAAGGCTACAAATGGATCAAGTTGATCCGTGATCCGACCCAATTAGATCCGACCTGGTTAGACTCGATCCGAATCTATTTAAAAGACCCATGGAGCCGGGTCGGGTTCAAAAATTGGACCCGTTCATTTTTCTGGGTCGGATCTGGATTTTCTGAATTTGGATCCGATCCGACCCAACCCGTGGAGATTTTTGGATTAATTTGGATTTCAAGATATATGACCCGATCCGATCTGAACCGGATCTAAATATAAGACCCGAACTCCGTTAGAATGACTCATCCAAATAAGAATTTGAGTTTGGGCCAAAAGAGTGACTTATCCAAATTTTTTTTTAAATTTCTTACTAAAATCTTTAATACTGTCACACTATCACAAGATCATTAATGCACTGCACAAGAAATGTCATTCTTACAGCTAATCTCGAAACTATTCTAAAAGTCCTTCCACAAACACAAAGTAAACTGGGGACATACCAACAGTTGTTTATAATTAAAATATCCAGTTACTTCTTTACTGTTGTACATTACTATTACCTTAGGGATGGTATACAATATCCACTATCAATGGTGAAGTGAGAAGACGTGGGAAGAGAGGAGAGAATATTTATATGAAAAGATAGATATGGCCATGCTATTTTGCTGTCGATGTGACCTCTAATTTCACTTTATGTAGATTTTTAAATCCATGACCCGATCCGATCTGAATTAGACCTGAACCGAACCCGCATTTCATGGATTGGAACTGAGTTATATATGGACCCGATCCGATCCGAATGATCCAATGGGTCAAGAAATTCGGCCATGGACCCGACCCGATGCGATCCAATTTTTTATTGGGATGGGTATGGGTCCAATATCAAGACCCGATCAAAAAATCGGGTCGGATCAGGATCACTCAAGACCCGGTCCGACCCGACCCATTTGTAGGCCTAGTCATCATTGAGGAGGAGAGTCACCCTCAAGTCATCCATGTCCGTGATGATATAGGTGTCACATATAAGGAGGAGGAGAAAGACCACCTTCAGGTTGTTCATGGTAATAGTGATGTGTGTAGCCACAGAGGAGGAGGTTCATGGTGGCGGCGATGCAGGTGTCACTATAAAGGATATTGAAGTCATGCGTGATAGCAAGTGATGATGATATAAAGGCAATGGAGGTGACTTGGTCCCATTTTGTTCAGAAAATAGTAAAATAAAAAGACAGGAGATATCTTGACCATTCATTTTATGAGGGTATTTAGAAAATTTTATTCTTAAGAGGTTAACAACAAGTTAAATACAGATTGATAGTCTTCCTTATCTTTTATTATTTTTCTTATAAAAAATTATTTTATTATTTTCTAAATGAAACAGAGACAATCCACCTCTTCTATCTCCACCATCCCAAAGCCATCATCATTGGCCATCATGCATGACCTCAACTTCCTACATGGCAACACCCGCATCACTATCTCCATGAACCTTCTCCGCCTCTATGGCAACACCTGTTAGAAAAGAATATAAACTATATATAATAAATTTATACACTACACATTAGAAATAATATGATAGGATTTTATCTCCAGCCATTATTGTTCAAGTAAAAGAGAAATAAACCACTCACAAGTAATACATTTTTAATATTAATAGGATTCTTCTATTCTACATCTTGCTGAACTTTTGCCTCTTTTGATGGGAAAACATATGCCTTATTTTATAGAGGCTAGACTAGGAACCCTCCTTCATGTTAAACAATCTTTTCACATTCCTTCCATCCTAAAACGTTAAAAACCATCATAAATTTCTTAACATTCCATATAAACCTTTTGCATTCCATAACTTATAATGGGTGATTAGCTATCTTTATTGCCTTAATGGATATATTTAAAATTTAAAATGGGAGTAAATACCTTATTAGCATATAAGCCACATAAAGTCGCATAGTGAGATATTTCTTACATTCCTCCACTTGGCCCACAAGACACATTATTCCTTTATAGGTGACGATAATCTTTATATGGCTAAAAATATTATCCATGCTAAATTATTGTAGAATTGCTCCTACTCAAATAAATAATTTCATTATACAAACCATAGCGATCATACTCAAAATGACGAGTATTTTCTTCCATATATTACAATTCATGAAACTCCCTAATTGAACACTTTATGAGCTTTAATTTCTTTATGAATCAACTTCTAATAAGTCATTTGGGTCCAACTTTACATATATCCATGGATATTAATATATTGCTCTTATGTATACATTTGTCACACCTTCGAATCTACGGATCGCGACAACCATCGCATACTTATAGAAAACTCTCTCCATAAGTATGCAAGACAACTAATCATAGTATCATAAAGCAATAATAGAATAAATAACTAATAAATTAACATTCAAACTTGATTTAAATAACTAAATCAAGTATCTTATAAAATAATATTTCAAAATCTTACACAAACATTAATGAATCTTAATCTAAAATAAAGGTATCAAGTTTTGCTTCTAATCGCTCTCCCGTAATAAATCCTCGAGTCAAGCTAATCATCTGAATTTATAAAATAGTAAAATATAGAGTAATGAGCTAGACAGTCCAGATATTAAAAATTTTAGTTAGATAAATTCAATAATAATAATATTCTGAAAATAAAAATATATGGTACATCAATTCAAAATTTCATTCAAAATATACAGTACCTTTTAATCAATAAGCATGCGAATCCAATCTTTTTAGAATTAAAATTTTATTCATAAATTAATTTCTTTCAAAATATCATGTTCATCTTGATAGTCATAAAATAAATAAAAGTGCTACTATATAATCTCTAGTGGCAGGATATTAAAGTACCAGTGCATAACCTTTACTGATAGATATCAAATTACTGATATTTAACCGCTCCATTAGTAGGTATCAAATTACCAATGCACAACTCTTACTAGCAGGTTATTGAAGTACTAATGTCTAGCTGCTCTACTACCAAGATATCAAAGTATCAACATTTATCGCTCTACTGATAGGATATCAAAGTATCAATAATTTAACCTCCACTGATAAGATTTTGATGCATAAAATGCTGTGAGTTAAAATCTATCTCAAATCAAAATATTTCTCTTAAAAATATATTTCATATTTCAATTTGAAAAGATCATAAATCATGCGACATCGAAATCAATTGGTATAATCTATATTAAATTTAATATGTTTGATCATCAATTACTTAATATTTTAGAAATGGGTATATATAGCAATTCCAAATACCATACATCAAATTTATAAATCATGAATAATTTAATATAAAAATAATTTATAATTTATCGATAAATTTAGAAAAAGTGAAACATCACATACCTCACACATAGTTCAATAAATCCAAATAATTCTAGATATTTTTTTTCAAAAACTTTAGTTCATAGATTATATCACAATATTCCACTATTGGATATTTTCTTATCGAGATAACTACAATCTTATATATAATTGAGTCTAATAATTAGAAAAGATATAGATAATTAAGAAAGACAGGATTGATAGATAGTCATATCCAATGGTTCAGATCAATTCGATCATTATAACTTCATCCGATCAAGATTAGACTAAGAGATAAGCGATTTAATAGTGATTGAAAATGATTAAATCAATTGTGTTCGATAGGAACTAAGTGAAGGTCAATATGTCGTTCGGCAATCTAGGGTCAATTCAATCCAATAACTTCATTTAATTTGGATCATTTAAAATATAAGGATTCGACAAAGATCAATAAAGGCTAGATCTTGTAATGCTCAACAAAAACTCAGATATGCTGACATGCTACCAAACCAATAAGATGATTCAAATTCTCTCTATTGGATCAATTTGGATTCAAGCAATAAAGCTTGGGACCCTTCATTGGGTTTATAAATCAAGTAAAAAGAGAATAATAGAAGAGAAGAGAGAGAAACTAAGAGATTGGAATAAAGCTGATCAATAATACAATCCGACATTTCAATCAATCTAATTAAGATGACTTCATCAAATCATAATTGAACTAGTATATAAATAGTTTGATAGGAATCATAAGTGATTAAGTCTAATAGTATCTGATCTAACTAGCATGATGCCCAACAACCATGGATTAGAACCTTTTATTAAGATTAATTAAAATTATTGAGAAGATCTCTTTGTTGAATACAATAATCTTAGAGAGAGAAAATTCATGTAAAGGGAGAAAATAAAGAGAAATTGGGGAAAGCATGTGAAGAGAGAGGAAAGGCAGAGAGAGAAAGAAGGCTGAGAAACTCTCTCACTTTTTTTCTTTTTCTTTCCATCTTTTCTCTTTTTTTTCTTCTCTGATTTTTAATGAAATAAGAAATTTTTGTTGATCCTATGATTGATTTGATGATTATCAAATTTTGAGTAATTATAATACTAATCATATATTTTAGGAGTAGTTATAGGATTTCTAAAGTATTCACAATAAAAAAATCATTCTTGAAAGAAATCTTCTCAAGTTGTTAGGCCAAAATACTTAAAAGAATAAGTTCTCACAGATTCCTTTCAAGCATTAAGAAGAGAAGTTGAAGTATCATTTGAGCAATCCAACAACTTCTTTGGATTTTAAAGAGTTTTAATTTTTTATTTTTATTTTATACAGAAATTTTTATTCTTATATTTTATTTTCTTTACAAGTTTCTTTAGAAAAAAAAACTTGAGATTTAAGCATGTCCAAGCTTAAAATTGAATATTATAGGTTTTGATTGATGAGCCTAAAAAATCAACTAGATTGATTGTGAGCTCAAAAAATAATCGGTATATAGGTTGTAGTTAGTGATTTTGAAAAATCAGTTGAGTTTGTTTGTGATCCCAGATAAAACAAACACACTGTAATCGAAGAGATTATAGTAAAATTTTTAAGAAATCCTTAGAGAGTGGATGTAGGTACGGAATTACATCAAACCACTATAAATTGATTATATTTTTGTTGTGCTTTACCTTTTTACTTTTTTTGCTTGCCTTATTTATTTTAATTCTTGCTTTACTATCTTTAATATCTTAATTCTGCTATAGCACATTGCCTCCACCTCACAATCATATAAACTAGATTAATTTTAAGCATATATTTGTTTTAGATTTTAAATTTGATTTAAATTTATAAAGAACCTAATTCGCTCTCCCTCTTGGGTTGCTTTCTTTTTAGGTAACAATTAATATTAGAGCAGGTGCTTTAATATTATTGTTGATCTAACGGCTTTGAGCAAAAGATCATAGCAATCCCAATTGATTTCTCATTTATTAAAGGCCAATCCACATCGAGACTACCACTATTCGATGGCACTAACTACATATTTTGAAAAGATAGAATTAGAATTTTTATACAAGCTTTAGATTATGATATGTAGAGAGTCATAACTAGAGGACCACACACATCCACAATTAAAATTAATGGAGTGTCTCATCCCAAGTCGAAAAAAGATTGGGATGAATTTGATAAAAAGATGACTCAATTGAATGCCAAAATAATTAATATTTTATATTATTCTTTGGATATACAAAAATTTAATAGAATATCAACTTGTATATCAGCTAAAAAAATTGGAGATAAATTAAAAATTACTCATAAGAAAATAAGTTAAGTTAAGGAGTCCAAAATTAATTTACTTGTTCACAAGTATGAAATATTTAAAATAAAATAATATGAGTTATTTTTTGATATATTTATCAGATTTACTAATATAATTAATGATTTAAATGATCTTGACAAAATGTATACTAATCATAAATTTATTTGCAAGATTTTAATGTGTTTGCCAAAGGAATGGAAAGCAAAAGTAACAGTGATACAAAAAGCGAAGGATCTCACCAAGCTATCCACAGAAGAGTTGATTAGTTCACTCATGACACTGAATTGAATATGCATTAAAAGGAAGAGGAAAAAGATTCAAAGAAGAAGAAGATCATCATCTTCAAATCATCTGCCAAATTTGAAAAAAAATGATGAGTCAGAGGATGAAGATAAAGAAGAAAGTAAGGATGAAAATAAGGACTTAAGGCTATTCACTAGAAGATTCAAAAAGTTTCTCGTGAAAAAAGGCTTGAAGAAAAAGAAAGATGATGAAGAAAATAAGAGAAGCAATGTCACTTGCTACAAATACAATAGGAGGGGACACTACAAGTTCGATTACCCTCTAGTCAAAAAGAACATCAAAAAGAATAAAAAGATTGCAATGATGGATATATGGGGTGACAGTGGCATTTTAAGCTTTGATGAAGAAGAAGAAAGTGTGGCCAATTTTTGCCTCATGGCTATTGATGATGAGATAAACAATGAAATTTCTTTCAATTTTTTTTTTGATGAATTATATAAAGCCTTTAATGATTTAATGGATGAATATAAAAATAAAACTTAAAAATAAAGAGCTTAAAAATTTAAATATATCACTAGTTGAAGAAAAAAAAAGATTTTATTGAAAAAAGAAGAACTTTTGAAGGAAAAGAAAGTCTCAGTTGAAGAAAAAAAAATCTCTTAAAATCTGAAAAATGTCTTATTTAAAAAAATAATAATCTTAGAAAAGAGATTAAAATATTGAAGCCTATGCTAGAAAAGTTCACCAATGGTTCATAAAAGCTTCAATTGATTTTGAACAATCAAAGAGCTGTTTTTGACAAAGCTGAAATTGATTACAATTCACTAAAAAAATAAAAATTTATTAAGGATATATTTAGCAAAGCCTCATATGAAAATAACTCTATAGTTTGTTTCCATTGCAACAAAATAGGATATAAATTTTTTTAATATAATATTAAAAGAGTTGGCTATATTTTGATCAAATAAATTTAAATTTCAAAAAGAACCATATGTACTAATTCTATTAGGCCCAAGATGGCTTGAATACCAAAAGTTAAGAAGTGATATTATAGGTATACCAAACATCCAAGGGCATGAAAGGAGTAAACTTTTGAAATTGGATGCTTAGGATTAAAAATAGATGGGTGATGATCCTTGATAAAAGCTAAATCTTCTCTATATCATACCATCATTATTTGCTAAATTTATTTAGAATAATTGATTGATTTTGATGACTTCTTCAACACTAACAATAACCTTAATCTATTGCTTGAATATATTGATTGATTATGTTTTCTTAATCATAATATCATACTGATTGTAAGAAGTATAAATTTTATTTTAAATTTAGTATGCCCCTAAACCCTTCATAGCATGATATTACTTGTGAAACTTAAATTAAAATGAGCTTGATGGCATATGAAAATATTTTGATGCAAGATTCTCAAATTAATTTTTGACATTCTTATAAAATATGTAATCATTGAAATATATCAAAAAATTATATGATTCAAGAAACATTAAGATAAGTTATCAATTCATAAAAGATTGCATTTTTGATATTGTAAACTTTCACTGCATATCAACTTGACCTTTAAGAAATTGAAAATTCCCTACTTAAACTTAGATTTTAGAGCATTTATCTAGGTTCCCCTTGATTTGATTAATTATTACCCCCCTAATTGATTATTTCTTGATCCCCCTAATTGATTCGCTTATTCTGATTTAGATATCAGTCATGATCATTGATTTGATTTACCATTGATCCATATTCTATTTGAGCTAATTTTTTTGGATCAAAACTCCTGGAACTGTTTTCTGTATTGAGGAGTCAACTCTTAGATCGGAGAGTCGACTTGTGATCTCTAATCAGCTTGGATCTTCTTAGGACTATACTGACTTACCCTTTTAGGATGCTAAGATTTCCATCTTACATCATAGTATTCCTAGCAATTTTTTTGATAGATATAGTTTTTATGTATTTTGGATATATTGATGTAATCACTTCTTGTAATCACTTTTTAAAAATCAATAGAAATGTGACTTCTTTTTGAAAATTGAGTGTGCTTAATAATTGTTAGTTATTTGATGTTTATACTTTTTTGCTTGATTCATTATATTCTCTATTTATAAATCTAAAAGGGAGAAAAATGTAAAGCTCATTCTCTTAAAATCAACTAATTATGCATAATTTGGAAGAAAAGGGAGAGCATCAAAAAAATAATAATATCTAGTATTAACTATTAAAAATAGAGAGAGAATTAAGAAAATTAAGTTTTGTAGCATTTGTTAAACGGAGAGAGAAAATATTATTAGCACATCAAAAGAGAAATCTTCTTTAGAACTAAATAGGAGAAATCATCTTGAAACTTAACAAAAATAAAAATTATTGATGATAATTTTTCTATTCATTTGATTTTTTTTGAGAGAAAGATCATTGATAAATAATTATACTTTACTTGTCTTATGGATTTATTTGAGTATTCTTGTGATTTTGATCTTTTGATTTGTTTTGAGCAACTATCTATACTTTACATATTTTGATTATATCATCAGTTTTTGATATTTAATTAGTATTAAGAAATTATTTTTGATCTCAAAAGAGAATTTATACTTTATTCTAATAGTTTGTTATTAAAAAAGTAAATTTAAAAAAATACTCTTCTTGAATCTTTTGAAATTGATATCAAGCAAAATATTTCAAGAAAGCTGTCATTGACCTTTAAAGCTAAATATTTAAAAAAAATTAATTTAATCGATTGATATCAGATAGCTTACTATTTGTCTTATAGTTTATTAATTGATCTTTTAGCCAAAAAAGAAGAATATCTTTATCTCAAATGTTGTTTTATATAGCTATATTCTTAATATGATATCGTTTGAGATAAATTTAAAAATTTTATATTCTGAACTTAGTTAAGTATATCCCTTCAATAAAGAAAGAGATGCTCTTGTTAAAAAATAAATATCTTTGGATGATTTATTTTTAATGATCTAATCATATCACTTCAAAGTAATTTATCATTTTGATCTGAATTTAATCAATTCATCTTTTTCGAACAAAAACCTTAACAATTGGTATCATAATTTTTATAATTTGTATCAAACAACATACTATTACTTTATACTCTATTATTTTCTCTCTTGATAAAAAGAAAAGAATATTTTATCTCAAATTTATTTCACTCTGATACCATATTTTACTCTGATATATTTTTGATATAATATCATTTGAGACAAATAATGAAAATTGATATCCTTTTAAAACTTAAGTGATTGATGCTTTTCAAAGAAAAAAATAAAATTAAAAAAAAATTGAGTATGCCTTTTGCATATCTTTAGTGCTTGCAAAGATCCATCCCTTTTTGATGCTGTCAAAAAGAGAGAGAGTTATATTGAGTATATGCTTGAATTGATTACATGCTTCAAATGCTTATTTGTTTAAATTGAGATAATCATTTAAAATGAGGATATATTGAAATGTATATTGATTCTTGAAATCTAAACATAAGGTGAATTGAAAAAAAATTGAAACATTCATCATCAAAAAGGAGAAGATTGTTAATCCTATGATTGATTTTAATGATTATCAAACTTTGACTAATTATGATGCTAATTATGTGTTGCAAGAGTGGATATAGAATTTTTAAACTATTCATAATAAAAAAATTATTTTTGTAAGAAATCCTCTCAAGATGCCAAGCCAAAGTACTTAAAAAAATAAGTTCTCATAAATTTAGATGGCTCATCATGAAAAAAAATAAAATTGAAAGAAGCAAATATCATTTGAAATTATTAGGGCTAAGAAATTCAAGTTTGAGAGGCAAAAATATGAAAAGAATAAAGTTGGAAGGTTTTGAATCGACTCCAGGAGGAGTCGAGTTGACTCTAGTACAAATTTAATTTTTGACACAGGCCTTGAGCCGACTCAAGCTCTGCTTGAGTCGACTGAAGCTTGCAGGCTAGCACTGGCATAGACCTTAAGCCGACTCAAGGATGACTTGAGTCGACTCAATAGCCTTTGATAGCAATAATAGCTAGTTTTTTATACTTTTGAATCGCTAATTTTTGAGTCTAACGGCTATTCCAGCTCTTTTAATGGTCAAAACTCATTCTCAAGCAACTTTTAAGCCTTTTAAAAGCTAGAGAATCAATTGAAAAGCAAGCTAGGTGGATTGGAAAGAAAAATTCATCAAATTAAGTGAGGGTCATTGAATACCTTTGGAAAAAGAAAAAAGAGATGAATTTATACACAGAATTTAGTGAGCATTCAAGAGCAACCTCTATATCACCTTTCATATCCTCTCAAGTATTAAGAAGAGAAGTTGAAGTATCATTTGAGCAATCCAATAATTATTGAATTTCTATAGATGCTAGTGTATATGAATTTCAAAAATAATTTTTAAATCTAAAATATAGCAAAAAATTAGATTAAAATAATTTTAATCTTAGCCTGCATTCATCATATGAAAGCATCTATGGATCTAGTTCATATGCTAAAATTAATATAAACTGATTTTAATAGAAAAAAATAAAAATCTGTGATCAAGTTGCATACCTGAATCGCTTTCTTTTTGCCTCAAACCTGTAACTGAGGTTGAACCCAATTCAATCCCTAGATTTGGAGTTAAGCAGATTCTGAATCAGCAGCACAAGTGTCCTGCCTCTACGGATATCTATAGAACGGATCTGAATTGGCTCCTCTTAAAATAACTCACTTGAACTCAAAGCCTGAATAGGCTTGAATCAAGCCTGGATAGGGATCAACCTTTGATCCCTTTTTCTTAATTCTTGAATGAACCAATCCTTATTTGATCTTTCTTTTTTGATTCTTGAAGAAACCAAGAACTCTTCTTGATCCCTCAACCAACCAATAACTAAATCAAAAAGTAGTTATAACAACCTCCCAACAAACTTGAGAGGAAGAAGAACTCTAATAGCTTTATAACGCCAACCCTTGACACCAACAAGATGTTGTCGGCCACCTTTCTCCAAGATCCAAAAGAGAGGACACCTAGAGAGAGAGGGCATGGGCTAGAGAGAGAGGAGAGGGGGCATTAGGCACAATGAGGATGGCGGCAAGAAAGAGAATTATAAGATTGATTTGAGAGGTAGAACTAGGGTCTTTTAAATAGACAACATAATGGAGTCCTAATCAAATTAGGATCCCTCCTAATCTTATTAGAAGTCCTAGCCTAAAATCCTTTGGACCAAATCAATGGGGTGCCAACCAGTTTAGACCCATGCCTAACCCAATGCTAGGCATCCCATCATATGGGATCCAATTAAACATGCTTTAATCAACCCACATGATTTCATAAATTCAATTTAAGGATTTTTGATCAAATCAAGATAAATTTTTTCAATCAAAAAAATCAAAAAAATTAAGAAACTCTTTCTCGATTTAATTCAAGCTATAAATTGAGTATCCAACTATTAGAGTCCAATGAATCAAATTTAATTAAATTCAAATCAAGTGTAGAAATTGGCTAACGCTTATCATATGAGCAAACTAACCGCAAGAGAAATTGGATTCATCCGGGTGCTAGCAAGGTTAACATGAATCCAACAGAATTTTTCTGAATCCATACAAATTGATATTTCATAAGTCTAATTTTAACCAATCCAGATCTTCTCACTTTGATATATAACCCCATAGGTTCAATTCTGACTGGTAGTAAGACATACCATGATCTCTATCATAGATATCATTGAAACTTCTTTCAGTGGGTCAGAACAGTTTTACTCTAACTCGACAAGGACTATTGATCTAAAATGATCTTATTGAGCTCTCATAATCCATCAATGAGATCTAGTAATATGTAATGATAATCCAGCAGAATTGAAAAAGAATCTTTAGGTATGTTAATGTATGATACAGTTCCTCTATCATGAGTCCCGACTAGATGGTAGATTATAGATTAATCATCAAACCTCATCATCAGTCATATGATAGATCCGATCAGCTCAAATTTAATAGTGATTCCAAATAAAAACTCTTTTGTATCAATTACACTGCTATGGTCATAGATTTATAGACTCAATTTCTTAAATCTCATAGAATTACTTCTCTCTATCAAGATCGATAGATTCCATCTAGATGCACATCTTGCTTCTACAACTTAACCAACTGCAGCCAACATCCACTACAAAGACTCATAATCGAATCAATGCTTATGTATAGTCAAACTATAGTAACCTTACGGTGAGCAATTGCGATACTGTAGGTCAAAGGACTAGTCACACAACTACAGCATTGAGATGATCACTGACGATTGAACAAAAATTTATATGATTTCTCGTATGATCATGCTCAGTACTAGTTGTTCTCTAACAACTACCCACACTCGCTGCTCAATATCTCTATACCATAGATTAGAGACTCATCTATCTTCAAAGAAGTAAACCATGGGTCAGTCTATCTGGATCGAACATCGTCTCCATGACTATCCTATGATCGAAAGTAATTTAGAAATCGATCATACATACCTCTAACTCTCAACAATTGAAAATATGTATCGTAGCATTAATTTCAAAGATGATTCAAGGACACATAATACTTGAATGAAAAAAGAAAATTTATTCTTTATTGATTAAATCAATAGTTTAAGTATAAATTTACGTCATAGAATAAAAAATGTATCAGTCAATAATTAGCTTCTAGGACATACATCTAATAACAACTTCTTCGAGCTTCAAAGAGTTCTAATTTTTTATTTTTACTTTATGCTAAAATTCTCATTCTTATATTTTATTTTTATTATAAGTTTTTTTAGAGAAAAAAAAAATTTGAGATTAATTAGGTCCATCGATGCCTAAAATTGGATATTGTAAGTTTTAGTTGGTGAGCCCAAAAAATCAACTGGATTGATTATGAGCCCAAAAAATAATCGATGTATAGGTTGTGATTGATGATTCTTAAAAATCAATTTGATTTATTTATGATCTCGGATAAAACAAACACACTATAATCGGAGAGATTATAGTAAAATTTTTAAGGAGCTCTTGGACAGTGAATGTAGATGCGGAGTTGCAGCGAACTACTACAAATTAATTATATTTATGTTGTGCTTTGTCTTCTTACTTTTTTTACTCATCTTATTTGTTTTAATTCTTGCTTTGCTGTCTTTAGTATCTTAATTCCGCTGTAGCTTATTACCTCCACCTTACAATTACATAAACTAGATTAATTTTAAGTACATATTTATTTTAGATTGCAGATTTGATTTAAATTTATAAAGAATCTAATTCACGCCCCCCCCTCCCCCTTGCTTGGGTTGCTATCTTTTTGGGCAATAATTTTTATCTCTATTTTCTTGAAATAGAGGATTTCATGGCCAACGGTGGCCATGGCCACTAGTGGCTGTGGTCATGGTATAGCTAGGTGTTCCCTATCGATGATCGGTGATGATGGATAGCATAAAAAAAAATCGAAGTCAAAAAAAGATCCTTTTCTTATCCAAAATTCTAACGATGGCCGATCGAAAATCAAAGTCTAATAGCTAAGGAAGAAATGGAAGAGGGTTAATCAATAATTGCTAGCTTCATCTTTGATTTTTCAATGACTATTGGGCTGAAATTTGGTGAACTTGATAGAGAACCTTTGGAAGAAGAAGAAAAAGAGAGCTTCTCCAGTGATGGAATGTGGCTGATGTTGGTGAGATTCGAAAGGGGAGCTCAACCCCTTTAAATAAGATCGAAGGGAGGAGTTCAACTCCTTCGTGCCTTTATCTTCCACTAGGATTTCAGGAGGAAGAAGACTCCCACCTGCCCAACACATGCTGGCAATTTCTCTTTCTTTTTCTGATTTTGGGCATAAAGTAGGACTCTGGGCCAATCAGGAGATCAGGCATAGATTTGGCTCATCACAACATGAATAAATATCAAAACTTTATTCTCTAAGAATGCCCACATGGATGTATCCAAGAGCATGATGTAATTACAGAGATAACTAAATATTAAATGTGTTAACAAGCTCCATATGTCCCACATGATCATGGTATTGTTTTGCCAGCAATGCTTTATTCATGGAGTCAATAATTATTAACTTAGTATTTATATGTTCAATGATCACTTCATATCTCTGGTTATTCTTTCTAACTTATGTTGAGATGCTTATTTCGCTTCTACTCTTGTTATTCTTAGAGAAGAAAAAGTAACCAAGTTATCACAAATATTTTTTAAAGTCCTCTCTACAGAATCGACAACTTAAGACCCTTGATGAAATCTTTTAATCATAATACCTATGTTGTAGCTTCATATTATGCAACAAATTTTGCTTCCATGGTAGATGAAGCAATAATTATTTGCTTAGAATTTTGCCAAGATATAACTCTTATAGCAAGAAGAAAAATATATTCAAAAGTTGATTTTCTTGTGTAACATATTTAACAAAATCTGAATCTGAATATCCAACCTTCTCTAAAAGGTTAGTGTAGCTTATGTGAATTTGTAGTCTTTTGCTCCTTGCAAGTACCTCGTAATTAGGGCTGAAAATGGATCGGGTTGGGTCGGGCCACACCTCTACTCGAGCCTAGTCTGAAATATTTTTTTGGGCTTCAAGCTGGATTGAGGCCCGAAAATATTTTAAAACCTAAGGTTCGAGCTCGATCTAAACCCAATCGGACCGACCCAAGACCAGGCCCGAGCCTAAGACCCGATCAGAACCCCCTCCTTCTCCCTCTGTTTCTTTCTCCTTCTAGCTTCCTCTCTCTCTTTCTCTCTGTCTACCCCTCGCAGTGGCTGCTGATGGCGGCAGTTCGATCCACGAGCTCCTACATGAGCACAACCTCCTGATTGGGCTCCTCCCCAAGATTCGACCTTGATTAAAAGTCTGGCCTCCTCGAGAAGGTGATTCTCATCTTCGATCCATCATCCGGCATCAATCTCTTCGATATCAATGGCCATGGCAGCAACACCCAATCCAGAGTGGCACTCCTGGTGAATGCATGGCTGTTGACGACGGTGGGGACCGAAGCTGTCTCATGGTGGTAACTGTCCACCTCCTTCCTAAAAGCGAAGAGGATGGCACAGGTACTCTACCAAATGGTGAGGTTGGATCCGATCGTGCCATGGAAGAAAGAGCCACCGATGTGGGCAATCTCTGCGCAATAGATGATGCATCCGATGTGGCGGCATAGGAAGCGGAGGAGGGCAATCGTGAAGCGATGAAGGGCTCCCCGACCTCGATGAGTGGTGGTGGACAGACGAAGGTAGGATCGGGGAAGACCAGAAGACAGCGGATGGAAAGGCGGCGGTGGACGGACGAGGGCTAGGGCGAAAGCAGCGATGGAGGAAAAGTAGAAGATAGGAGGAAGAAAGAAATTTTTAATGGCAATCGATTGAATGAAGAGATTGAAGAGGGAGAAGGAAGATGATGAGGGCTCTCCCCACATCGACGATGGGGGAAGATGAAGATGGTGATGGCTGACGGACAGACATGGACCACGATCCACGGCTAGGGGTTAGGGCATTGAATGAATGGGAAAGTTGGGAAGATGGAAGTTGAAACTACCAAAGCCAAATTGGGCTATTTGTATTTGACTCAGGCTAATCATAAGAATTAAGAAGGAAAGTATGGAACCAGGCTCAGGCTAAAAATAAGTGGCTTGAACTTCGGACTAGACTTAGGCTGGGCTCGAGCTGGACCAAAGGTATATTCGAGCTTGGTCCGAAAGATAAATAGGCTTTAAATTTAGCCCAACCCCAGCTTGAACTATTTTGAGCCAAGCTCGAAGCCCGACCTGAATTCAACTCAGCCCGAGCCCAGTTCCAGCCCTACTCATAATCTTCTTAATAGCCTTCCAATATTCTAAGCCAAGATCAAATCTGATGTTGGGACTTTTGCTAACCTATATGTACATCAAACTTCCACTACCAATGCATATTGAATATGTATCATCTTTTCTTTCTCCAATACATTTTGTGGATATTGATTTTGATTGAACATATCCCCTTTGACAATGAGTGCTACCGAAGACGCACAATCCTTCATTTGAAATTTCTCCAAAAACTTTTCAACTTTTCAGTGTAGGCTCTTTAAGATAGTCCTAATAACCTTTGGGATCTATCTCTATGAATTTCTATACCTAAGATATAAGGGACTTCATCTAAATCCTTCATCTCAAAATTTTAAGAAAAAATATTTTGTATCATGTAGCAATCCCAAATCAATACGGTTAAGTAAAATATCATCATATATACGGCTAAGAAAATATATTTATTGTCACTGATATTAAGGTATATGCACTAATCAACGATGGTCTAGTAAAACCAAATGAGGTAATAAGGAGCATTATTATAGCCATATATAGATTTTCTTAACTGGCAAATCAAACTTTATAGATACCTTCAAATTGGATTATGTATAGCTCTTCTTCTAGATCCTATTTAAGAATGTTGTTTTTACATCTCTTTAATATAGTTCTAAGTCAAAATGAGCCACTAAAGTTATAATAGTCATAAACAAATTCCTTTTAGAAAATGGAGAGAATGTTTTATGATAACCAATACCTTCCTTTTAAGTAAAGCCCCTAGTTGGCTTTATAATCATTGTATATTACAAGAGGAGTCTCTTTTAGTTTTGTAAACTCATTTGTGACCTATGTTTCCAGCTCTTTTTGGTAACACAATGAGATCTCATACTTGATTTTTAGTCATGGACTCTATCTCTTCTTTTTTGGCATCATACATACCAAAATGTGAAGTTTGCTCTACTCATAGCTTATGAAAATGAAGTTGGATCTTTTCTAGGCCCAATGTCATAATTAGACTCTTGCTAGTATACTACATAATCACTAGAAATTATTGGTTTCCTTATTCTTGAGGATCTTGTTAAAACCTCCTTCTCATTTATACTTTGTAATATAGGATTAGTAGGAACTGGTTGCTTCTAAATTGGTTAATCTTTAATGATCATAATTTGATCTCCTTGAAAAACAATCAACTAACTTTTATTGATGGGCATCCCACTCGATTCATGCTTTTTCTCAAACTCAATCTTATGAAAAAAAAAATACTCCCACTGGGCTCAAAATCCTTAAGAACTTTAGCATTCCTAGTCTCAATAATTTTTCTAAGGGAGTGTGAAGAACAATAAAATCAAAATCCCTTAGAGTTCATCGGATAGCTTATGAAATAACCACCAGCTATCCTTAGATCCATTTTTTTTATATGAGGATTATAAATCATTACTTCAGTAGGACAACACCATATGTATAAATGACTAAGTCCTTGTTTGGCAAAATTTTTAGAGTACCAGAAAGTATTTTTTCTATCTTTCAAAAATACTTTTACATAGTATAATTGTGTTTCATAAAAAATCTGAAAGCTATTTTGGCTTTACTAAAAAGCTAAAAAGGTCTATATAGAAAAAGCTTCATTTTGAAGCTTTTCTCTAAAAGTACTTTCTAGTTAATATCAGAAAACTATTCTGATTTAAATAAAATTTTTTTAATAACTAAAATATCCATCAATAAATCTCATAATTACATCTTATATCATATCATATTATATTATAAACATATAATATAACCTATTATAGTATTAGTATATTATAAAAATATAATATAATCTATTATTAGATTAGATTATAATCTATTATATTATATTATAATTATAGTCTAATATTATATTTTATTATATTAAATATTATATCATATTATATAATATATTATTATATAATATAATAATATTTTAATATATATTAATATATAATATTATATTATATTATTTTTTACTATATAATATTATGTTGAAAATTATGTTCTAAAGTTAATCATCAGTCTGTTGATGGTTGTGCTTATTATTATAATTATATATAAATTATTAAATTAATAAATATTATTTAATTTTTTCATCACTGTATACATCTCATTTTGAACTCCTATTATGTGATGAAGTCCTTAGAATTATTTGATTCGATATAGAAGGATATATCGTTTAGTTCTTAAACCTTAAGTTCATGACTAAATGATATACTATTATTATGATGATAGCTATATCAAGTATAGATCGTTGTGTACCATGTACGTTAGTTGTTCTCTTAACCAAATAGTATGGACACACTAGCATGGTATGCAAATGAGACATATAAGTACATCTCACTGAACGTGACTAATTGTTGAGCACTCCGCTATCAAGAGTAGCTCACGAAGGATATGAGCATAAGTATCCCTCCGATCTGAGATCACCACGATGACTTACAAGCAACTCACTATCCTTTAGTACTGGACTACCTGAATTTTTAATTCAGTGATGAAAGATTTCTGGGCATAGTCAAGTACTTGTGAAGTCGGTATATGAGTCAAGATGGAATTGACCCCTCTGAATAAGTAGGAGTTAATGTATCAGTATGCTTTAATTCAGTAAAATCTTGGTCAGAATAATCTATATGATGGATTTTAAAAATTGAAATATAATATGGATGACCATATCAGGATGGCAGTTAAATCTTAGGTCACCTTGAGCATTTGAGTCAAAGAGATAAATATACGGTAACCATATGCCTATAGGTTCTTGAATGATGCTTTGCAATCTTTCGACCTATTTGGACGTCGGATATCATTGCTAGATGGTCACTTTGATTAGTATAGAAAGATTATTTTCATACTACTAGCTCAGATTCAAATCTATGGGATCACACTCAAAAGAAGTTTCTGACTGATCATATGGCTGATCAATGATTAAAAATTATTTCAGGATAAAACAGTCAATTTGATTGATGATTAACCCTGTGCAAAAGTTGTAATAAATCAATTCACTAATTGTTGATTAATTATAAAAGGATTGATTAGTAATTAAATTGCTAATTAACTTAATTTGATTGAGTATTGAGGTTTGGATTGAATCTAATTGAATTGGATTCAATTTGATTTAACTCGATTAGGTTATGAGATGACCTAATCGCTAAGGATGTTCGATTCCTGATATGATCAGAACTTGAGCTTGATTAATTTTTAATTTGATTAAAATTTGATCAAAATTATTTGCTATCTAATTAGATTAGATTTAATGATCCAATTGGGTTGAACCTAATTTGGTTGGATTAAGAATCTAATTGGATGAGAAAAATAATTTGAATTCGAATCCCTTGTACCTCCTTTATCTGCGCCCTCTTATTCTTCATGTGAAAAATATTTTATATAATTTTTTCTTATGCTTAAAATTTTTTTTCATATTTTTATCTAAGTTTTTTTGCATTAAAAATTGGTTGGTTTAAATTTGAATTTAAATTGGTTTGAATTTGAATGAAAATCTAGAGTCCAAATTAAGTTGGACTCTCCTCTTCACGCCACCACATTTCTCCATGCATAAAGTATTTTTGCGTGAGATTTTTTGCACCATTCTGATGTTGGTCAACCCCTCTCTAAGTTTATAAGATAAGGATAAAGTTTAGTTCAAAATTTAATTCAAATTTGATTTGAATTAGTGATAAAGATCAACCAACACTTGAATTTGAACTGAAATTACCTTATTCTTATCCTTATCTTTCATGGGATGCCAACCTTAAAAAAAGATCAATTTTGTACAAGATTAGAAGTGATTTTTGGTATGAGAAACCTGAGAGAGGGGATGCAAAAAGTTGACAGTGGGTTGGGCTTCCGTGCATGAGAAACAGAGGAAGTTTCTTCCTCTCGGGCGTGAGCTGTGGGTTCTAGGGTTTCATCTCTAGATTTTGTGAGAAGAAAAATAGAAGAGTGAGTCTTGTCCAATCTTCTATACCACCACCTCTTCATAAAGCTTCATCTTCTGATCTAGAGAAGTTCGAGAGATTCGAAGAAAGAAGCTTGGATCAGCCATTCAGAACCTTCGATGCGAGCTAACACTCCTGCGAAGGAAGATCCGATCAGAGCTTGGAGTGGATGATCTGTAGAGGTCGGACGACCTGTGTGGCTGTTCGATATCAGTAAGAGCTTTGTATCATATTTATCAGTAGTGGAGATCATCGACCCACAAAAAGATGATGAGTTCTAAACTTTACCGACATAATCTAAAAGTTAGATCAGATTCAGGACATCGATGTGATCGATGCAGTTTTTTATTTTTTATCAAATTTTATATATAAATTTTTTATGTCATAGATGCTTAATGGTAGTTTAGATCTAATCTAAGACATATTTAGAAGATTAAAATATTTAATCTTTTATTATTTTTTATAAAATTTTTAAAATATATGCTTTGAACTATCCATTTTCTCTTCAGATGGTATCAGAGCAAGATTTCTTATGACATAAATTTTTTGTATATAATCTGATTTTAATTATTTAGATTAGATCTAAATAGCTAATTTTGAATCTCACTAGTATAGTAATCTGATTGGATAGATCCTCATAGCCGTCCGGTCATAGGAGAAATCAGGATTTCACTATCCTATTTATCCATTTGATGGGATCTCCTATGGCGTATAGGGGTGCTGCGCGATCTTTTCCATAATGATGAACCACGAAAAAATTTTAAAATTTTATTTTATAACTAAAATAATGTATATTAAATCTAAAATTAGAGTCTTGATCATTAGATGATTGATTGTAAAAATATTTTATAAAATTAAAAACTATTTTCAAATACCAAAACCGAATCCATATCAACCCAAAATTTAATTGAGAATTAAGCAATCTAGATTTGAGAATCAAAGATCTAAGATATTAATTTCATAACTCATGGGTTAATAAGTTAGCTTGAGTCAAGTTCATGTAACTGGGTTAGACCTAGGGTTAGAAATCATTGATAATGGATCATGTTTGTAATCGATCAAATCTAATTAAAAGTTAATTCCGATTGAGTTAATTTCTTCTCTTGATCAATTTCAACAGATGTAGTTGGTCAAGTTCATGCCTTTGATTAGATCAATATGGACTTTGATCGTAGCTCCATAATCAAATTCAAGTCTATAAGTTGATCAAATTAAAAATGACTAATCAGTTGGTGTCTAAAGTAAGTATGGCAGCTTTGATCGGTGGTTATTAATTGGGAGCTACTTGCATAGATTGAGTCTATATCGAGTTAATAGCATATCTCTCCCATCGATCTCACTTATCTGACCAACATGGTGAATCATGTTTTGATTAGATCACTTAATGATTAGAGTTGACCCATGCTAACTAGAAAATCAGTGTGACTGATTTAGATGCCCCTAGTTCAACTTGTCTTGAGTCCTATTTAAGATTTGATAAAGTCAATGGAAGGATTTATGATTGATTGGCTAGACCAGCTTTTATCTAATCTTCTTTAATCTGACTTGATGAAGTCAGTGGGAGGATTAAGATTAACTGGTCAAGTCTTTTCTTATCTCTCAATTCAACTAATTAAATCTTCTAAAATTGTTAGGTCCCTAAAAATGAAATAGCTATGGCGATAACTAGATCATAGCCTATCATTAAGTTAGGTAATAATGAGTCCAACGATTTAGATGATCATTGAAGGTGCCACATGTCTGGTGCTTATCTGACTGTCAGAATTATCATTCATAATATATTATTTTAGTTGTATCTTTCTGATGATGGTCAGGTTGGTCGAGCCACACTCGGACTTGGTCACTCATTTGTTAGATACACTAAATTCTGACATGTTAATGGTTGGACCTAACCAGAACTTTCAGTAGAGGGACCAACATCTGTTGAAGAGGTGTTTGGAGCAAAATTGAATACTAGAAATTGTTTGGTGAAACAATTAGTTAAGAACCTATACATGGGTACACAAAGATTGGCCGAGCCATACTCGGACCCATGTGTAGTCCATGTGGATTCTAGTACCCACTAAGAATTAGTGTAATTTCTTGAATTGAAGATAGAGGCTATCAATTCAAATAAAATAGTGAAAGAATCTTTAGACTAAAATTCATATATTTAGGCTTAATCAATTCATATACTAATTAGGTCCTAATTTTTTTTTTTTACAGTTATGGCCACCACCTTGTCGCTCTGATCACTATTAGATAGTGATAAATTGATGGGACTAAATTTCGATAGCTGGTATCGAAAGCTCAAAATTATCCTAGAGCACGAACGGATCTTGTATGTGTTAACTGATCCAGCATCCGAAGAGCCAGCTCCAAACGCATGGAGTTCGATCAGAGACACTTATCAAAAGTAGCTCAATGATCGGACTACGATTCGTTGTATTATGCTGACGGCGATGAATGATGAGTTTAGCCATCGTTTCGAGAATGCTCAGTCACAGAATATGTTTCAAATATTGAACGAGTCTTTTAGCACATCCGACGATGTTGAGAGGTACAAGACTAGTTGTGCCATCTTCAACGCTCGAATGAGGGAAGGAGCATTAGTCATTGATCATGTATTGTACATGATCGAGATGATTGAGTGCCTAAGCAAGCTCGACTTTCTCCTGCATGAGCAGTTGGGGAAAGATGCTATTCTGAACTCTCTGTCCAAGTCCTACCTCCCTTTTCTTACTTATTTTCGAATGATATAGCCTACAGTTAACTACCATGGTTTGCGGGGTTACTGTAAAAGTTTGAGAAGGATTACCAGCTCCAAAAAGAATCGGTGAATGTTGTAGGAGGGTCTTCTTCTGAACGTCGACCCTTTAAGAAAGAAAAGAAGAACAAAAAAAGGGTGTAAAGTACTGGGGCATCCAAATCCAGTCAGACTAAGAAACTCAAGTCCGATCAGAGTCAAACGGAATATTTCTATTGCAAGAAGTAGAGGCACTGAAAAAAAAATTATCCTCAATACATTGCCTCTTTGGATTCGAATAGGCCGAGAAAAAAGCAAGTTATTGCTGGACAAGGTAATTATATGATAACACCTTATAATTTCTTAATTTGTGATTCTATTATCTGGGTATTAGATACCGGAAGTCTTTTTAATATTTACAATTTGTTGCAAGGTCTGCAGGTCAATAGGAGATTTGAAGAAGACGAGAGGTTCCTTAATGTTGGAGATAGAAGATCAGTTTCAGTTCTAGTGTTAGGGACTATTAAGCTTGTATTCAAGTCTAATGTAATTGTTCTAAGTGAATATCACTTTTGTCCTTCTTTTTTATTGAATATTATTTCTGTAGGCCTTTTGGCCATGTACGGTGATGTGCAAATTTTAAAATTTGTAAATAAAATCGCAAGCGCACAGTGTGCAGAGTAGCACGACCAGCGAGTATGAGTCGATCCCACAGAGACTTGGTTTAAAAATGATTTTCAAATCTATGCTCAAGCGAGCTTTAACGAAAATCAAAAATCGAAAGTTGTTTGCTAAAGACAATAAGACTAAGGATCTAGGGTTTTTGAATCCACTAGATCTAGATTAGGAAATTCTACCTATAATTTTTTTTATTGATCCTAACGACTACTCCTCTTGTCTTTCCCAAGCATAGATTATGAAGGGACTAAGGCCCAACGATAACCCATCAAGATTCTTTACAGGGGAGTAGTAACTAGGATCCCTTAGGATTTTCTCCTCCTATGCACTGAATCAAGCATGAACTATGAAGGGACTCTGACCCAACTGTAGTTCATCAAAAATTCTTGGCAAAAGAGGAAGAAAAAGAAATCCTAAGAAAAAGAAAGAACCCTATGTAAAATCCCTACTCATGATCTAGCTTCATCGCAAATCCTAGAAGGGATGCTTAGCTAGACATGATCTAAATCTACTTGCAAAATTTAAATGCAGAAAAATAAACTATCCTAATTTCATAAATTAAACTATCCTAATTGCATAAATTTAAACTGCATAATTTAAACTAACCTAATTGCATAAAATTAAATTGCATAAATTAAACTATCCTAATTGTAAGAAAAATAAATTGCATAATGTAAAGAGATAAAATTGCATAATGTAAAGGTCCATGGTCCAGACGCCTGTTGCTGTGGACCAGGCGGCTAACCAGATCATCAAATCAGTTGATTTTTGATCAATTTTGACCTGATTTGACTCGGGTTTGACCCAATTGAGTCTTCTTTCTTCATTCTTCAATTTCTGGGTCAATTTAACTCCGTTTTGCGTAAAATTTACACCGTTGGAATCCTCTTTCCTTGTTCTTTCTATTGATAATCTCTTCTTCTGTAAAATATAATAACAAGTATCAATTTTCTAATAAAGTTAGATAATTTAGATATTAATTGATACTTTTTATGTCAATTTGTGACATAAATCACACCCCCCAACTTAATCATTGCTAGTCCCTTAGCAATGTATCAAAATAAGATCATATTCCAAAAAGATCCTTCCTTTGCAAATTAATTTAAGATCGAAATTCAAAAAGTTTTCTAGTATTACTAAGTAATGAGCTTCGAATTAGAATCGGTAGTCAGTCTACTTAGGAGCTTTCTTAGAGTACACTTAAAGTTTTATAGCACTTGTGTGAGTGATAACTAACTTAGCATTTCAGTATTAACTTGTACAGGCCAATTGTATCATTTTTCATAACTTAGTTCGATTAATTTTCTATACACTCCAGATTAAACAAAGAACTAAGGTAGTTTTCACACTATTTTTTTTTTTTTTTGCTGAGCATCCTGGCCTTCCCACCACCGTTTGACGCGAATCTCAACACTTGACTTAGGTGAAGAGACCCGGTTACTAGGCTTAGGGAAATCCATATTTACTTTGTGTTTTGCATTTTATTTCAGGCAGGTAGCCCTTTTCTTAAATTCAAATTTCTTCAATTGGGGTGTAGAGAAAATAATCTAATTTAAATAATACTCAAATCTTTAATTGACCTTACAATTAACACCTACTTTACCTTGTTAGTGTGCATGTGCAATTGAAAGTGCTAATGTCGTTAAATGACCTAGGCCACCAAGAGTCTAACCAGCTAATCTTCTCCGTGACTCACTACATTTATTAGCAAATACTTTCTAACTTACTCTTATTTCTTTTCTAGATTAATTTATTTCAATTTTTTTTTAATATATTAAATGCAAAAAATAACTCATAGTGAAAGGAAAAGGAAATGATAACACCTGATTTTGTTCAATCTCTCCCCCCAACTTGACCGACATTGTCCCCAATGGAGTTTATCTAATTTATTTATCCTGAAAACAAAAAAATATTATAAATTAAATAAGCTGGGTTGTCTCCCAGAAGCGCTAAGTTTTATGTCTTCAGTCAGACCAAACCTCGAAGCAATTTAATCAGAATAAGTTGGTTCATAAAGAACCATGGCATCTTCAACAGTCTCGACAGGTAATTCCAAGAATGGTTTTAAACGTTGACCATTAACTTTAAAGATAACACCATTACTTGGGTTTTCTATCTCAACAGCTCCGTGTGAAAAGACTTCTTTTACTAAAAATGGTCCTGTCCATCTAGATCTAAGCTTTTCTGGAAATAGATGTAATCTAGAGTTATATAAGAGCACCTTTTGTCCGATATTGAAAATTTTTCTCATAATTGATTGATCATGAAATGCTTTGGTTCGTTTCTTATATATCCTTGCATTTTCATAGGCTTCATTTCTAAGTTCTTCTAATTTATTCAATGAAGCTTCCTATGGTTTCCAGCGTCATTCAAATTTGTATTTAGTTGTTTGATGGCCCACATGGCTTTGTGTTCTATCTCAATAGGCAAGTGACATGATTTACCAAACACAATCCTATAAGGAGACATTCTTAGATTGGTCTTGAAAGCGGTTCGGTATGTCCAAAGTGCATCAATTAATTTCAAAGACCAATCCTTTCTATTGGCACTAACAGTTTTTTTCAGGATCTGTTTGATTTGTCGGTTTGACACTTCAACTTGCCCACTAGTTTGAGGATAATATGGTGTGGCCAATTTATGGGTGACATTATACTTTTTCATCAATATTGCAAAAGGTCGGTTACAAAAATGGGTTCTCCGATCACTAATGATTGCCCTAGGAATACCGAAACGGGAGAGAATATTTTCTTTAAGAAACTTAATGACCATTTTGCTATCGGGTGTTCTACATGCAATTGCTTCTACCCATTTTGAAACATAATCAACTGCTACTAGAATATATTCATTTCCAAAGAAATTTGGAAATGGTCCCATGAAATCGATCCCCCAAACATCAAAAACTTCAACTACCAAGATTGGGTTGAGTGGCATCATGTGTCGCTTGGTGATTCGACCCATTTTCTGACATTGAGCACAACTTTTACAATATTCATGAGCATCCTTAAACAAATTGGGCCAATAAAAACCACATTGGAGAACCTTAGCAGCAGTTTTCTTAGACGCGAAGTGACTCCCACATGCTTGATCATGATAAAAAGATAAAATATTCATGACTTCGTTATCTGGGATACACCTTCTAATAATTTGATCAGGACATTGTTTGAAAAGATAAGGATCATCCTAAATGAAATACTTCACTTGGGCAAAGAATTTATATTTATCCTGCTTAGTCCAATGAGAAGGTATCTTACCTATGGCTAAATAATTTACAATATCAGCAAACCAAAGTTTAGTAGACACAGACATGAGTTGCTCATCTGAGAAAGATTCACTGATGGGTGGTTCACTAGATGGTGCGACTGGAATTCAGGACAAATGATTTGCTACAACGTTCTCAGTGCCTTTCTTGTCCCTAATTTCTAGGTCAAATTTTTGAAGGAGCAAAATCCATCTGATTAAGCGTGCCTTGGCATCCTTCTTTGCTAGGAGATGTCTAATGGCTGAGTGATCGGTGTAAACAATGGTGTGGGTCCCAACCAAATAAGATCTAAATTTCTCTAAAGTAAAGACAACGGCAAGGAACTCCTTCTCAGTTGTGGTGTAGCTAAGCTGCGCATCATTTAAGGTTTTACTTGCATAATATATCACTCTAGGCAGCTTATTTATTCGTTGACCTAAGATTGCGCCCACAACATGATCGGATGCATCACACATTAATTCAAATGGTTCAGACCAGACAGGAGGATGAATGATTGGAGCTGATACAAGTGCTTTTTTTAGAAATTCAAAAGATTCCAAGCACTCATGAGTAAATTCAAATTTGGTATCCTTTGCCAAAAGATTAGTCAGTGGACGTGCTACTTTGCTAAAGTTGGCAATAAATCTTCTATAGAATCCTGCATGACCTAAAAATGAACGTATTTCTTTCACAGATTTAGGTGGTGGAAGACTTGCAATTAGATCTATTTTGGCCTTGTCCACTTCAATTCCCTTTTTAGAAATGACATGACCAAGAACTATTCCCTGTTTGACCATAAACTGACACTTTTTCCAGTTGAGAACTAAGTGCTTCTCCTTACATCGTTCTAGAACTAATTACAGGTGATTCAGACACTCGGAGAAGGTTAGGCCAAAAACAGAAAAATCATCCATAAAAATTTTTAGAAATCGTTCTATCATATCTGAAAACATGCTGATCATGCATCTCTGGAAGGTTGCCGGTGCATTACATAGTCCAAAGGGCATTCGTCTATAGGCAAAAGTACCAAATGGACAGGTGAATGTAGTCTTTTCTTGATCTTCAACGGCTATGGAGATCTGGTTGTAACCGGAGTATCCATCAAGAAAATAGTAAAACTCTTGTCCGGCTAGTCTTTCCAATATTTGATCAATAAATGGCAAAGAAAAGTGATCTTTCCTTGTCGCAGCATTCAACTTTCTATAGTCTATACAGACTCTCCATCCCGTTTGGGTCCTAGTTGGGATAAGTTCGTTTGCATCATTTTGGACCACTGTTACCCCAGATTTCTTGGGTACTACTTGAACTGGGCTTACCCAAGAGCTATCAGAAATAGGATAAATTATTCCACTATCTAGGAGTTTCAGAATCTCCTTTTTAACTACATCCTTCATAGCTGGATTAAGCCTTCTTTGGGCTTCTCTTGTTGGTTTAGCCTCTTCCTCTAAGTATATTCTATGTTGAACTATAGAAGGGCTTATTCCTTTGATATCTGCTATGGTCCAACCTATTGCTTCTTGATTTGCTTTTAGAACTGACACTAACTCCTCCTCTTGCTTGAGATCTAGGTCTGATGCAATAATTATAGGCAAAGTTTCTTTGGGTCCTAGATATGCATACTTGAGATGTTCTGGGAGGGGTTTCAGTTCTAAAATGGGTGCTTCCTCTATCGATGGTTTAGGTGATGATTTCACCATCTCAATGATTGGTTCAGTAGGAAGTGTCGATTCCTGATTAATCTGATTTTCTTTAAGTATTTTATTGACATCCTCAGACTCATGGATTAACCAGGGGTTAGACTCTAGGTCGACTTCATCATCACTAATGTCAATGGATTCATAAATACCATCTTGGGCTACATTGACATCAGCATGAGAAGAGGATTCTTGTTCTAAGTTAAAAACATTAAGCTCAATGGTCATATTCTCAAAGGATAACTTCATTAGACCATTTCAATAATTGATTTCAGTATTGGTCGTAGCTAAGAATGGTCTTCCTAAAATGACAGGTATATGTCCTTTAGGATTCGCAACTGGCTCAGTCTCTAAAACAATAAAATCTATAGGAAAAATGAAATTTTCAACCTTTATCAGAACATCCTCGACCATTCCCTTAGGGATTCTGAGAGATCTATCGGCTAACTGTAATGTGATCCCAGTAGGTTGAAGTTTTTCTAATCCTAGTTGCTCATACACCGAATATGGAAGGATATTCACACTAGCTCCTAGATCTAGCAAAGCTTTTTTTATATTGGTTTCTCCAATAACACAAAAAATTGTTGGAGCTCCAGGGTCCTTATATTTAATTGGCACATGGCTAGATAGGTATGAACTGACACTTACAGCCAAAAATGCTTTCTTTGGTACATCAGTGGTCCTTTTCCTAGTGCAAAGATCTTTTAAAAATTTGGAATAAGTTGGAACCTGATGGATTATATCTAAAAGAGGAATATTAACTTGGACTTGTTTAAATACCTCTAAAATTTTGTCTAAATGTTCAGATTTATTGGATTTCAGTCTGTTTGGAAAAGGAGCTCTAAGACTTTTAAGTACTGGACTAGGTGAATTTTCAGTTTCTGGTGCTTGAGGTTGAAAGGTAGTAGTTTTAGAAGGTGACTCGACAGATGAGTCCTCTATATCATCAAGTGCAACTACCTTATTGTCTATTTGTTTTCCCGATCTTAAGGTATGAATGGCATTTACACCATTAATTTGGTTTCCTTGTTGGGGTCGTGGACCATTTTGGTTCCTAGGATTTGGCTCAGGTTGGCTAGGTAACCTACCATGTTCTCGTTCACTAATGGTCGAAGCCAGCTGACTTACTTGCATTTTCAGACGGGCTATAGCTTGGGTGTTATTATTTATGAATTGACCCGTGGTTTGCATAAAGCTGGTATGTGTCTTCATCATGGCTTCTAGACTTTTCTCTAAAGAGGTAATTTTCTTGTCATTATCATGGAAGCCTGGCGGGTTGTTCATCATTGGGTTGGACCTTAGATTTTGCTGATTGAAATTTGGATTGCCTACATTAGGATTCTGGGACCATGAGAAATTCGGGTGATTCCTCCAACCTGGGTTATATGTGGGTGCATAAGGATTGTTCAATGGTCCTTGATAGGTGGCATTCACCTGTGCACACTCATTCGAGTAGGAACATTCTTCTAAGACATGGTCTGGTGCATTGCACCCTTTACACATGGGTGCAGATATTTGATTTACATTGGCTGGTCTCTGTAATTCTAAGGCTTCCAATCTACGTGTTAAGGTTGCAATCTTAACCTCTGATGCTAGGGTTGGTTGAATTTGATGCATTCCTTCTCTTGAAGGTGTAGCTTTATCAGGTTCCCTAGTTGTTTTCCACTGTAAATTTTTCTCGACTAGGTCTTCTAAGAATTATCAAGCTTCAGTAGTTTCTTTGTCCATAAATTGGCCTTGGCACATGGACTCTAGCATGGTTCTTGAGTTTGAATCTAACCCCTCATAGATGATCTGGCATAGTCTCCAAGTTTCTATTCCATGGTGTGGGCATTGGGTCAAAAGATTCTTGAAACGATCAAAGTACTTCCAAAATGATTCACCAGCTAGTTGGTAAAATTGATTTATTTCATTCCTAATTCTAGCTGTTTTATGATGGGGGAAATACTTTTTCAAAAATGTTCTCACAAAGCCCTCCCAGGTAGTGACAGAATGGTTTGGCAGACTATAAAGCCACTTCTTAGCATTATCCTTAAGGGCAAAGTTGATTAATCTAAGTTTGACCTCATCCTCTGTTAATTACAATTTCATGGTTGCACATACCTCCTCAAATTCTCTAATAAATATATAAGCATCCTCTAATCCTGTGAATTTTGGAAGTATATTTATGATTTGAGGTTTAATTTCAAAATTGTTAGCTGTGGGTTGTGGCAACCTGATACAAGATGGTTGGATGGAGCCAACTGGATAACACAAATCCTTAAGGGTCATGGGTTGGATTGGTTCAGCCATTGGAACAACAGGAATTGACTCAATTCTAACTAGACGACCCGACACTCTTCTCCACACATGAGGTGTACGGTTCTCGATGTTTATACAATTTTTTTTATAAAATTTTTATGTATAAGAAAAAGAAAGAAAAGAGAAAAAGTTCTAAAGAAAAGATCCTAAGGAGTCCTAAATCTAAAGAAAAGTAACCAAATTAATTAAAATTTTAATAATTTTTTTTTATTTTTCAAACAAGTGAAACAATAAATTAAACTCAATCTATCCTAGGGTTAACCTAAATCTAGACAGCTCCTAACTGTTCCAAGATGATCCTTCAAGCCTCCAAGTGGAGATTGATCAACTAGTTAGCCAGGTAAGTATAAGAGGTGGGAGGTTCACTCATCGTTGCCTTTCTAGACACCAAACGAGTTGGCCAGGCCAGCAACTGAACCAATTTAACAAACCACCCTCAGGGACTTGCCTAGACACCAATTAATCAAACAACTCAAACTTGGTAGAACTCTTAGGGTTCCTTGTCCTATTGAGCTCGAATTCCTTAAGGTTGACGTCTAATTGATTTTAAGATTAAAGGTCTAGGTATTGCAATATGATGGAGATGGTTTTTGGGCTAAGGAAGGGTAATGAAATCCCCACCTTATCTTGTTAATGGGTTGATGCCCTTAGATTAATTATGAAAATGCAAATGCAAATAAACAAGATGACCAAGAATGTAAAAGATTTTAATTTAGAATTTTTTTTTTATTTTGATATTTTACTTCACGACTATGAAACATCTTTTGTTTTATTTTATTTTATTTTATTTTTTTGATTAAGTAAATTCAAATGATTAGGTCTAAAAAAAAAAGTAATTAACTAAAAATAATAAAAGAGAAATTAGAAGCGTACCTGAGTTTTCCAGCAATCACCAACTAAATCTAGAAACCTAAAGAAAAAAGAAAGAGAGTTATAAAGCACGAAGAACAAATATTTGAAAATAATTTAAAACGCCAAATCTCCGACAACGGCGCCAAAAACTTGATGTGCAAATCTTAAAATTTATAAATAAAACCGCAAGCGCATAGTGTGCAGAGTAGCACGACCAGCGAGTACGGGTCGATCCCACAGAGACTTAGTTTAAAAATAATTTTCAAATCTATGCTCAAGCGAGCTTTAACGAAAATCGAAAATCGAAAGTTGTTTGCTAAAGACAATAAGACTAAGGATCTAGGGTTTTTGAATCTACTAGATCTAGATTAGAGAATTTTACCTAGAATTTTTCTTATTGATCCTAACGACTACTCCTCTTGTCTTTCCCAAGCATAGATTATGAAGGGACTAAGGCCCAACGATAACCCATCAAGATTCTTTACAGGGGAGTAGTAACTAGGATCCCTTAGGGTTTTCTCTTCCTATGCACTGAATCAAGCATGAACTATGAAGGGACTCTGACCCAACTGTAGTTCATCAAAAATTTTTGGCAAAAGAGGAAGAAAAAGAAATCCTAAGAAAAAGAAAGAACCCTATGTAAAACTCCTACTCATGATCTAGCTTCATCGCAAACCCTAGAAGGGATGCTTAGCTAGACATGATCTAAATCTACTTGCAAAATTTAAATGCAGAAAAATAAACTACCCTAATTTCATAAATTAAACTATCCTAATTGCATAAATTTAAACTGCATAATTTAAACTAACCTAATTGCATAAAATTAAATTGCATAAATTAAACTATCCTAATTGTAAGAAAAATAAATTACATAATGTAAAGAGATAAAATTACATAAAAATAAGATTTTATAAAAAAAAATTATTACAAAAACCTCAAAGCTCGAGGCTTGAAAAGAAAGCTAAAAACCCCACTATCTAGGGTTACAAGCTTGATCGAAAGGCAAGAATCATTAAAACAAGGGCCTTTGGGAGCTTTTTATAGGCATTTAGGGATTATAAGGTTTTCAAAACTTTAGATGTGGGACTAAGAGGTTTTAGAGGGCTGTTAGGGGGGTTTAGGGGCTCAAATGTCGCTCAAAAAGCACTTAAATCCATCAAGAAATCTTAGAAATTATTTCAGCCGTCCGATCTTTATCTAAAGGACTCAATTAATCTAATAAATCAAGTCGGAAGCGATTCTGGGCCGTCGGATCATGATCTGGGTGAAGCGCTGCCATTGGATCGTGCTGCAGAAGGATCCTGTGTTGTCCTAGTGTTTATTGATTCTTGCAATTGCCTTGATTACGGTTGGATCTTGACCGGCTGCGATGGTGGCCGTCCGATGGCGCAAAAATATGGAGCGTTGGATCTTGATCAGAGAAGATCGGACTATCGAGTGATGTGAAGTTACCAGGTTGCCCTTCGGACCTTCTTCTCTTTCCTCATGAGCCCTGGACCGCGCGCGTGGATCGGGCTCGCGATGCGTTGCGGTGAGCCGAGACTCGCTGATTGGCTGGTTTATGGTACGCCGATGGGTCTATGGTCTAGGCGCCTGTTGCTGTAGACCAGGCGGCTAACCAGATCACCAAATCAGTTGATTTTTGACCAATTTTGACCTGATTTGATTCGGGTTTGGCCCAATTGAGTATTCTTTCTTCATTCTTCAATTTTTGGGTCAATTTAACTCTGTTTTGCGTAAAATTTGCACCGTTGGAATCCTCTTTCCTTGTTCTTTCTATTGATGATCTCTTCTTCTGCAAAATATAATAACAAGTATCAATTTTCTAATAAAATTAGATAATTTAGATATTAATTGATACTTTTTATGTCAATTTGTGACATAAATCATACGGTTATGAAATTTTAATAAAAAAAATTAATATCATTATGAATACTGTTAATGTGATGAATGGATAGCTGAACAATAATATTTACATATTGTCACAATCTATTAGTGTAGTACACATCCAACAAACGTCCTAAAATTAGTGATGTCTCCGATATCTACCTTTGGCTTTGTAAGTTAGGTCATATTAACAAAAACAGAATAAACAGGTTGACACAAGAAGGAATCCTCGAAGTCAGTGATTGTGAATCACTCCTAACCTGTGAGTCCTGTCTTCTTGAAAAAATGATCAAATCATTTTTTATTGAAAAAGGTGAGTGAGCCAGTGAAGTTCTAGATCTGATACATATTGATGTATATGGACCGATGAATACTAGTGCCAGAGTTGAATATTATTATTTTATTATATTTACAGATGATCTATTGAGATATGGACACGTCTACTTATTGGCACATAAGTCAGAATCATTTGAAATATTCAAATGATTCTGTAATAAAGTAGAGAAACAAACTGAAAAGAGTATTAAAACTCTTCGACCCGATCGAGGAGGAGAATACCTCTCCAGTGAGTTTCTGACATACTTAGAAGAGAATGAGATTCTCTCATAATAGATCTCTCTTGGAACACCATAGCATAATGGTGTATCGAAAAGGAGGAATCGAACCCTGTTAGACATGGCTTGATCCATGATGGGCTTTGCAAGTATGTCGATTTTTTTTTGAAGATACGCACTCGAGTCAGCTTGTTATATTTTAAATAAAATTTCGAGTAAGTCTGTAAGTAAAACACCACATGAGATGCGGACAGGATGTAAGCCAGTACTCTCTCACCTTAGGATTTGGGGATGTCCAGTTTACGTCAAATGTTTGAAAACTGACAAGCTAGGACCTAGGTCTGACTAATATTTATTTGTAGGGTATCCAAAAGAGATCAAGAGATATTACTTCTATCTTGCTGACGAACAAAAGGTGTTCGTCAGCAATAGGACAATCTTTTTAGAAAAAAAGTTCTTTGATGAAGAAACTAATGCCTCAAAGATTGAACTTGATGAAGTTCGATCGGTAGAAGAACCGACACAATCTAGTAAATTCATAGAGTCGGACTTGATTAGATCAAATTCAGAATCTATTATAGAAATATCTTTAAGGAGATCCGATAGAGTACTGCATCAATCAGATAGATATTACGGTTTCTTAGTCCAAGACGGAGATTCAATTGAACTCGATGAGAACAATGAGGATCTGATCACCTATATGGATGCGATGCAGAGGTCTGGCTAGAATCCATGAAATCTGAAATAGAGTCCATAAAAATCAATAATGTATGGACATTGGTTAACCCACCTGAAAGGGTGTAAATGGATCTTCAAAAAGAAGAGGAGCACAGACGGAAAGGTGGAGACCTATAAAATCAATCTAGTTGCCAAGGGTTACCGTCAGCGTTATGGTATTGACTATGACGAGATGTTTTCTCCTGTGACAATACTCAAGTCTATTCGGATTATGCTTGCGATAGCAGTACATCTGGACTATGAAATCTGATAAATAGATGTGAAAACAGCTTTTTTAAATGGAGAGCTAGAAGAAGAGGTGCATATGATACAATCTGAATGTTTCATATCCACAGATGAGTCTAAGGTATGCAAGCTTCAAAGATCCATCTATAGACTTAAGCAGGTATCTCGGAGTTAGAACATACATTTTGATAAAGTGATCAGAACGTATGGCTTCATTAAGAATGGAGAGGAATTTTGTATACACAAATGGGTTAATAACTCTGTGGTAGTAGTTTTTGTTTTGATGTCGATGATATTCTCTTAATTGAGAATAACATCCCTGTATTACAGAGAATAAAAGTTTGATTGTCATCACAGTTCTTTATGAAAGACTTGAGAGAAGCATCCTTCATCTCAGTCGACGTATATTGATACTATGCTGAAAAGGTTCAGCATGGAGAATTTCAAGAAAGGCTATCTTTCGATAGGCCAAGAAATTTCTCTCTCGAAGAGTGATTGTCCAATAACTCTTCAAAAGAGAGAGCGTATGAGTAGAATTTCATATGCTTCAATAGTGAGATCTATTATGTACGCCATGACATATATGTGACCGGACGTGGCATACTCATTAGGAGTAGTGAGCAGATACCAGTCCGATCCAGGTGAGAATCACTGGAAGGTCGTAAAGACCATCCTTAAGTATTTAAGGAATTCTATGGAGAATCTGACTTAAAATTTGTGGGATTTACAGACTCCAGTTTTTAGTCAGATCATGACGACAGTAAGAGCGTGTCGGGATATATTTATACCCTGAACGATGCAGCAATCTGCTGAAAAAATTTCAAGCAGCATACTGTGGCCGACTCTACTTGTGAGGTGGAATATATCGCGGCATCCGATGCTGCGAAGAAAGCTGTGTGGTTATGAAAGTTCATCAATGAGCTCGGAGTAGCATCCTCCCTTGATGGTCCTATCTTGTTGTACTGCGACAGTACTGGTGTCATTGCTCAAGCGAAAGAACCGAAGTCACATCAGCAGACCAAGCATATTCTGCACCGCTACCATCTGGTCTGAGAGATCGTGGATCGAGATGATGTCGAGCTTCAGAAGATCCATGGAAAGGAGAATCTGACCGACCCATTTACTAAAGCCTTCTGTGTCAAGAAGTTCGAAGACTATAAATCAAAGATGGGTATACGATACTGTACCGATTGACTTTAGTCCAAGAGGGAGTTATTGAAAATTGTATCTCAAAGTCAATCGTCAGTCTGTTGACGGTTGTGCTTATCATTATAATTGTATATAAATTATTAAATTAATAAATATTATTTAATTTTTTTATCACTATGTACATCTCATTTTGAACTCCTGTTATGTGATGAAGTCTTTAGGACTATTTGATTCAATATAGGAGGATACATCATTTAATCTTTAAACCTTAAGTTCATGACCAAATGATATACTATTATTAGGACGATAACTATATCAAGTATAAATCATTGTGTGCCATGTACGTTGGTTGTCCTCTTAATCAAAGAGTATAGAGACACTAGCATGGTATGCTAGTGAGATGTAGGAGTACATCTCACTGAACGTGATCAATTACTGAGCACTTTGCTGTCAAGAGTAGCTCGCGAAGGATATAGGTATAAGTATCCCTTCGATCTGAGATCACCACGATGACTTGCAAGCAACTCACTATACTTTGGTATTGAACTATCAAAATTTTTCATTCAGTGATGAAAGATTTTTGACATAGTCAAATACTTGCGAAGTCGATGTGTGAGTCAAGATGAAATTGACCCCTCCGAATAAGTAAGAGTTAATGTATCAGTGTATTTCAATTCAGTAAAATCTTGGCTGGGATAATCCATGTGATGGATTTTAAAAATTAAAATATAATGTAGATGACCATATCAGGATTGGCAGTTAAATCCTAAGTCATCTTGAGCATTTGGGTCAAAAGGATGAATTATATGGTAACCATATGCCAATAGGTTCTTGAATGATGCTTTACAATCTTTCAACCTATCCTGAAGTCGGGTATCATTGCTAGATAGTCACTTTGATTGATATAGGAAGATTATTCTCATATTACTGGTTTAGGTTCGAACCTACGCGGTCACACTCAAAAGAAATTTCTGACTGATCATATGGCTGATCAATAATTAAGAATCGTTCTAGGATAAAACAGTCAATTCGATTGATGATTACCTTGTGCAAAAGTTACAATAAATTAATTTGCTAATTATTGATGAATTATGGAAGGATTGATTAGTAATTAGATTACTAATTAACTCAATTTGATTGAGCATTGAGGTTTGGATCGAATCTAATTGAATTGGATTCAATTTTATTTGATCTGATTAGGTTATGAGATGACCTAATCGCTAAGGATGTTCGATTCCTGATATGATCAGGTCTTGAGCTCGATTAATTTTTAATTTGATTAAGATTTGATCAAAGCTATTTGCTACCTAATTAGATTAAGTTTAATGATCTAATTAGGTTTAATCTAATTTGGTTAGGTTAAGAATCTAATTAGATGAGAAAAATAATTCGAATTTGAATCTCTTGCACCTCCTTTATCTGCGCCCTCTTATTCTTCATATGAAAAATATTTTATATGATTTTTTCTTATACTTAGAAGCCTTTCTCACATCCTCATCTGAGTCTTTTTGAATTAGAAATTAGTTGGTTTAAATTTGAGTTCAAATTGATTTGAATTTGAATGAAAACCTAGAGTCCAAATTGAGTTGGACTCTCCTCTTCACTCCATCATATTTTTCCATGTATAAAATATTTTTGTGTGAGATTTTTTATACCATTCTGATATTGGTCAATCTCTCTTTGAGTTCATAAGATAAGGATGAAGTTTGATTTAAAATTTAATTCAAATTTGATTTGAATTAATGATAAGGATCAACCAACACTTGAATTTGAACCGAAACTACCTTATTCTTATCCTTATCTTCCATGGGATGCCAACCTTAAAAGGGAATTAGTTTTGTACGAGATTAGAAGTAATTTTTGGTGTGAGGAATTTGAGAGAGGGTGTAGCGAAAATTTAGTACAGAGGCAAAATGGTAATTTTAAAACTTTTTCAAAATTACTATTTTACAGTAAAATTATTAATTAATTTCATTAATTAATACTAATTAACCCTACACTAGGATCTAAATATGATACAACAGCATGCATTTAAATTTGAAATTCAAATTTGAATCAGTAAACCTTTTACAGTACTGTGTTCAGAACACATCACCTTTTGCGGATAGTCGATCACCGCAATCTGATCACCGTCGGGGGGCTCTGATCATCACGTCGTAGCCACACAAATATCTAGCCTCTGCGGATCATCCACACGAAGCTCCCATCTGATCAACTCCTCACGAATGCTAGTTCATGATTTCACCCTTTTGATGGCAGATGTTGATCGAACTCCTTCGATCAATGTGTGCCGACTCCTCGGATGCTCCGGATCATTTGCATGATTGCTTGAGAGGCTGATGGATCTCTCCCTGAAATTTGGTGGACTCACGACACTCGTGGCACACCAATCTCACTTCCCAAACCCTAGGTAGAAACCCTAGGGTACACACTAGAAACCCTTTGCTCAATTTTCTTTTTTTTCTTTCTTTTTCTCTCGGAAGGTTTTGGACCTTCACCTTGTGCACAAACTTTCCTCACTCCCCAAAGTTTTTCTCCTAAAATTTTTTACGCACGTCTCACCTTTCTCCTCTTTTTAAAATAACGTCGAACGTGTCTTATCCGCGTGAGAGGATAAAGATAAGTGGTTGCACATTTGAATTCAAATCAAATTTGAATTCAAATGCAAAACCAACTCATCCCTATCCACTTGTGCATGAGAAGAGAAGGGGCGTGAGTTGATTTGTGCATAGAGAGTTTACACGAAAAATATTTTTTCGTGTAAAATATGGGGCGCACAAGATAAGACCATGGCGCATGGATTAGTTGGTTGCTCATTCAAATTCAAACTTTCTTTTGAATTTGAATGGCCAACCAACTTATTTTTATCCAGATATTTGGCACACAAGGGTGGGCATGGGATGGCTTCTGTGTGGAGAAAATTTACGAGAAGTTGCTTCTCGTGAATTTAAATATGCACAGAAGAAGTGAGGTGGCGCAGGGAGAAAAGTCAAGGTGGTTTGAACCTAATTGAGCCAACCTAATCTAAATAGGTTAAGCACAATTAGAATAAATTAAATCTAACTTAATTAGGCTTAATAAAATCTTAATCAAATCAAGAATTAACTAAACCTAACCCCTGATCAAATCAGGGGCTAAACCACCTTAGCGATTAGGTCAACATTTAACCTAATCGGGTCAATCCAAACTGAATCCAATTCAATTGGACTTGATCCAAAAATAATTACTCAATCAAATTGAGTTAATTAGCGATCAAATTACTAATTAAATCTCTCATAAATATTGAGTCCAAATCCGATGGGCAATCAGGCATCAGAGACCATCGATATGAAACCCTGATCAAAGAGTTCAAATTTCAAATTCAAAATTTAAAATTCAAAATTTTGACCCCGGTACCCAAAATGTGTGGAACTCATGATCAGAGAATCCTAATTCTCAATCATAGAGTCCCAGATACATAAGACTCATAATCAGCCATCTGATCAGAAAGGAACCACTAATGTGTGTGACCCCGTAGGTTCGAACCTAAGCCGGTAGCACAGGAACCAATTCCTGTACTAATCGAAGTGACCATCTAGCAATGGTACCCGATGATCGGATAGATCGAATAATCGCAATCGCAACATTCAGAACCTACGTGAATATGGTTACCGTATAATTCATCCCTTTTGACCCCTGTGTTTAGGATGACTCAGGGTTAAACTGTCAACCCTGATGATATCATCCGAATCGTGCTCAACTCAATTAGTCCTGTGACTCCTCACTAGGACTATCCTGACCAAGGTTTTGCTAAATTGAAACACGACTGTACACAGCTCCTAAACTGGAGTGGTCAATCCCATCTTGACACACGCACCGACAAGTCAAGTACTTGACTACACCCAGCAGCCTTCCTTCATTGAATTAGAAATTCAGGTAGTCCAGTGCCTAAGTGCAGTGAGTTGCTTGCAAGTCACCATGGCGGTCTCAGGTCGGAGGGACATTTATACCCATATCCCATCGGAGCAAATCTTGACAGCAGAAATAGCTCCGGAGTTGGTCACGTTCAGTGCATATGTACCATTACATCTCACCTGTATGCCATACCAGTGTCTCCACACTCTTTGGTTATGAGAACAACCAACCCATATGGCACACAACGACCTATGCTCGATAACGTTGTCGTCCTTGGTAACAACGTATCATTTGGTCGCGAATATGTTTAAGGACTAAGCGACAAATCCTCCTTTGTCGAGTCTAAATAGTCCTAAGGACTTCACCACAACACAGGAGTTCATTAGAAGATGAAACATTTGTGATAAAAAAATACCAAAATAACTTTTATTTATTTATAATTCATGTACTAATACAAAAGGAGCACAACTGTCAACAGGCTGACGATTGGCTTTGGGACACTATTCCCAATAGAGGGGACGTAAAAAATTGAGAGTAGGTTGGACTTTCGTGCGTGAGAAACAGAGGAAGTGTTCTTCCTCTCGGATGTGAGCTATGGGTTCTAGGGTTTCATCTCTAGGTTTTGTGAGAAGAAAAATACAAGAGTGAGTCTTGTCCAATTTTTCACACCACCACCTCGTAAAGCTTTTTCTTCTGATCTGAAGGAGTCTGGGAGATTTGAAGAAAGGAGCTTGAATCAGCCATCCAGAGCCTTCGATGTGAGCTAGCACTCCCGCAAAGAAAGATCCGATCAGAGCTTCAAGTGGATGATTTGTAGAGATCGGACGATCTGTGTAACTATTCAGCATCAACGAAAGCTTTGTACTATGTTTACCAACAGCGGAGATCATCAACCCATGAAAAGGTGATGAGTTCTGAATTCTACCGACATAATCTAAAAGTTAGATCAGCTTTAGGACATCGATGTGATCGATGTAGTTTTTTATTTTTTATTAAATTTTATATATAAATTTTTTATATCATAGATCTTTAATAATAGTTTAGATTTGATCTAAGATATATTTAAAAAATTAAAATATTTAATTTTTTATTATTCTGCTGTAAAATTTTAAAAATACATGCTTTGAACTATCCATTTTTTCTTCATATTATGCAATATTTTTTATTATCACTTCATCATATCAAAATTTTCTTTTATTTTAGTTGCCAAACATATGTTAAAGTTCTACAGCATTTTATAAATATAGTTACAAAACAGCATATAGCTTTTTATAAAAACTTTACTTTTAAAAGCTCTACTACTAATAACAATTTCAAATAGGACTTTAAACTTGATTTTCATTTATTCCATAACTCAAATAGTATGTTAGAGATAGCCTTAAATAGAACATTGTTTAAGATGTATACTGTAATTTTTAAAACTTCACTCCTCAGAGATAAGAAAAGATTAACATTACTAATCATACTCTTTAACATATCTATAAGTGCTCTATTCTTTCTTTCAGTAACACAATTCTGATATGATGTGCCCAGCATTATATATGGAGCAACAATGACCTCTTCATTAAAGAATTTCGCAAATGGACCAACCACTTATCCCTTTTCTATATACCTTCCATAATATTTTCTACTTATGTCTGATTATATAATTTTTACTTTCTTTTTCTTTTGTTTCTCTACTTCTATCTTATAGGTCTTGAAGGTATATAATACCTTACTTTTATCAAATAGAAGATAAAGATATATGAATCTTGTATAGTTATCAATTATAAGACAAAATATACCTGACCATTTAGAAAAGGTGTATAAAATATTCCACATATATCAGTATGCATGATCTCAAGAATTGTTGAACTCTGTTTGATATTTTTAGAAGACTTGTTGGTTTGCTTTTCTTTTATACAATCCATACAAGTACCAAAATCAATAAAATTTAGAGTTTTTAGGACTCCATCATTTACTAACCTCTTAAGTCTCTCAATGGAGATACATCTCAATCTACTATGCCACATTATGAAAGAGTTTTCATCAATGATACTCTATTTTATACCAATATCAACATGCAAAGCCAAATAATTTGACTCAAATATAGGGCCTAAATCAATTTTATACAAACCATCAATTAAAGTTCTACTGCCAACTAATTCTTTATCTTTAAAAATATTGAAAATTGTTCTTACAAACCGAAACTCAAAGTTAAGAATAGTTTGGCAATGGAAATTAGGTTTCCAGAAAATGAAAGAACATAGAAACTATTTTTTAGATCTAAAATGAAACTAAATTTTAAAACTAATCTAAAAATCCCTATAGCTTCAACCTTTGAACTTGTCTAATTTCATAAAAATAGATGCCTTGTTCATTTCGCTTTGAATTTCTTATATTGAGAAAACCCTATATGGTATGAACAATATGCATTATAAAACTAGAATCAATCCATATGTATTACTATGAGCATCAATAAAAAATGATTCATGACACACTAAATAAATGAGATTACCTTTCTTTTTAAGTCATGTTTTAAACTTTGGGCAATCTTTCTTCATATGCCCCTTTTGATTATAGAAGAAGCATGCAAACTTAATGCTCTTTATGGACTTCTTGCTTTTATTTTTCTCTTGCATGGCATTTTTGCCCTTTAAAGTATTTATCATAGTATTTTCCTTAGCATGAGTCATCACATGAGCTGTTTCTAGCTTCTCATGCTTCAATTTTTTTTTTTGAACACGCCTAATTAAAAGTTCATTAGGTGACTATTTTTCTCATATATGTTGTAAGATATTTTAAAATGATCATATTCTGTAGGAAGAGAAATAAGAATAAAATGAATCAAAAATGACTTAGAAATCTTGACTTTTAAGGACTTGAGTTGAGCAACAGCATCCCTCGTCTCTATAATATACTCATGCACACTCTTGGAATAATCAAAAGTTTTATTGAAAGTCTCTTCATAAGGGCACTAGCTAAGGCCTTATCAGAGATAACAAATTATTTTTTCATTACTTTTATAATATCTTTTACTTTAGAATATTCAAAAATAGAACTAATATTCTTGCTAACATGAAACTTGATGAGCATTAAATTATAAGCAATTAGATCACTTTCACTACTCATATTCATTTTTCTCATGAGACATACTTGATTTCATAGGAGTAGGTGGCTCATCCTTAAAGAGCACCAGATGAAGATCCATACACCCTAAAGGAAAGAGAATCTTTTCTTTCTAATTAGTAAAATTATCACCACTTAGCACTGAAATATAAGATGCATTATTAACAAATATAGTAGAAATGACTACAATAAGCAAAATAAATAAATAAATATATCAATACTGTGAAGCATCAACTTTAGTTCTAAATTGACCAATATCAATTTAAAAGAAGTAAATTTACAACCTTACTATTGGGTAGAGGTTGTGCCATGCATTACATTTACTTAGCAACTTCTATAATAAGACTAATAAAAATAAGCACTAAGAACAGGATTTTCATAGTTGAGGGCCTAGAAAAAATATTCTTAATGCTTGATCTATCACCTTATTCTAATTAAATTATAAAAATAATAACCTCCCTAGGGGCCAGTCATGTCTTTATGAAATAATTATAATTTTATAATATCATTATAAATTATAAAGTCTTATTGGCTTTATGCTTTATATGATTTACATCATACCTTAAAATATTATGGATACTCTTAAGTCATTTTGATATCACTATTTTAAAATGACATCATATAATATCAATTAATCCCTATATTGACTTGTAAACTAGCACACTCACAAACAAAAAAGTAATAATAATTTCTGCAATCAAATCCTTAAGTAGAAATATTTACAAAAGAAGCCTTCAAATAAACATACTCAAATAATGGTCATAAAAATAATTGTTGAAATATGCCAAAGTGAAATATTATCTAAAAAGGACATTTGTCTAAAGATAATACATAAAGTAGTACTAATTAAAAAAATATTTCTAAAACTAAAATTAAAAATAATAATATGATGATGTAGCAACCAAAGTCAAGAAAATCTAATTAATTATTATGTGAAGATCTCTTAGTTGGAAATAACTATGCATCTTCCAAAATTTTTTCACATTTATAAATCAACAAGCATAATTTAAAACTATAAATAGAGAATATTATCTAAACAAATCAACCAGCTTTAGAGTTATCATAGAATATGCTTTAAAATCTAATATAAGAAAAACTCCAATAACATAATAAGACAATATAGCATATGATAAATCATCTCAAATTCATGTACAATGATTTCTCAAAAATCAAATAAATTGAACAACGTAGCATAGAAGTTGCTCTAATACCACATATTAGAAAAGAATATAAATCATGTATTATAAAATTTATACACAAGTAAACAATAGAAATGATAAGATAGGATTTTATCTCCAGCCATTATTATTAAGTAAAAGAGAAATCAACCACTCATATATCACACACTCTTAATATTAAGAGGACTATTCTATCTTATGCCTTGCTGAATTTTTGCCTTCTTCTGATGGAAAGATATAAGTCTTATTTTATAGAGGTTAGGCTAGGGATCCTCATTTATACTAGGTGACTTTTTCATATTCCTTCCATCACGAAAGGGGAAAAGCCATTGTAATTTTTTTAATATTTTATGAAAATCTTTTTCATTCCATAACTTCTACTAGATTATTAGCTATATTTATTATCTTAATAAATTTGAAAGTAAATACTTTATTAGCATATAGGCTACCAAATATCTTATAGTGAGATGACTTAATGGCAGCCCTCTCTCCTCAACAATAACACCCATATCACCATCGTCATGAGTGACCTAAGGGTGGCCATCATCCTCTACCTTGCCTCAATTTACACCAACGATATCACTATCCACAGTGGTGATGACCCAGCCTCCTTGAGATCTGCATCTTCATTGAAGATAGCAACAACACAGTCTACTTTGAAGGCTTCACCAATGGGGGTGGTGAAGGAGGGGGCCTAGGGATCCAATGGCAGCCAACTAGCATGGAGGATCATGTCAATGGACATAGAGAAGAATGCCAAGGATGATCATTATGAGGCTCGAATGAGGCCAACCATGTTAACAACATCTAGGAGGGCCATGATTCCTGTGCCCATGACAATGATGGAGAGGTCATGCACCTCTATCATCCTAATGCCATCATCGGTGTCCCATCCCCCTCCTCCACCCATTGTAATGACCTAGCCATTCCCCTCCTCCGCCTCCTCTGGCCTTTTTCTTATTTACAATAATAATGACCCAACCCACCTCCCCTCCTTCCTCCACCTTCGACAAACCTATTATCGTCTCTGCCCACTAACATTATGGCTTTTTTCGAGGGATGAGGGAGGGCATTTAAAAAAAAATCTGAGGTTTGTTTTGAAAAGTATTGTTAGCTCAATGTGTTTTTCATATTACAAGCTACTATGATTTTTGTTCCCAAAAAAAAAAAATCTGTATCTTATGTTCTACTCCGCCGCAATATTGTTTTTCACATATAGAGAATTACCTCATTACAGTATATATCTATCAGTTCATTCTTCTTGATTAAGGAGTTTTTGCAAAGCATTAAAGAAAACTTTTCATCTACTATCAAAAAGTCAGAAGCTTTTTGTGTTGTTATATTGCATATAATATTTAGCTAGCAAAGAATATCCGTATATTCTAAAACTTAAGGCTAAGTGCTATTTTGATTCTTCTAAAAGCTCCGGCTCAGGCTCGAGAGTTTCATCGGTTAGTTATCAGTACAGGATATTTGACAACAGAAAAAATCTATGACTCTTCTTCTACAGTTTTCAAATCCTTTAAATTAATATTTTTTTTAGAAGCTACTACTCTATTTTCTTAAGATTAATTTTGATGGCAGCTTGCATAGTCAAGCCAATATTAGTATATTTGGCTTCATTATTTGAAGTGCTATTAAAAAAATTTATTGCTGTTAAAGGTGTTTAAATTATTGATACTACAGTTTCTATGGTAGAATTGCGTATTATTTGGAAAGGTTTGATATATATTGTCTATAAATTATAAGTTTCACAAATTTAGATGGAGGATGATTCTATAATAATTATTAAATAATTTTTTTATCAATTATTTAATGATAGTAGGCAATATTCATTACTACAAGATTGTTGAATATTGAGATATGTAACTATCGTTGAAGTTTTGCATGTATTTTAGGAGACCAATAGTACCGCCGACTAGATGATTTTTTACGTGATCAAATATTTTAGATTAATATAATGAGATTCTATGATTGATTTATTTATTCAATTTTTAGATATTTTATTTTTTGATTCTCAAAATATATTTACTCATGCTTAATTTAATGTAATACATTTGTTTATCAGGAAAAAAAAATTTTCTGAGGTGGTGAAGTTCGACTTAATTACCAAAATCTGCCATCCATTCGAACACTAAAAAAATTCTGAAGTTTAATATATTTTCCGTCCTAGCCATGTCATTTTATTAAAATGCACCACATCTTTCTCCGTCTTTGATTGGAGCTCCTCAGGGCCGACATCCCTGACCCTGGCCTCCGCATTACGTGCATCAGGTGCAATCGCACCACGTGAAATCTCACGATGGATAACATGCCACGCTATCCCTGTATTTCACCGGCTCCCGATTGCGTCCTATCCACCGTGCATATGCTTCCGGATTTATCCTGCTCCACTTGCACCCGGCGCATGCAACAATTTCTCATGCACGCCAAATCCCATGGTGGATGGCCTGCCACGTTAACCCTTGCATCACCAACTCCCGACCGCGCGTTATCCACCGTCAACATGCATCAGCAATTCCCGATTGCGCGTTATCTTCCGTGGATCTGCCTTTGGTCCACTTGGACCTCGTCCATGCTCTCAAGGAAGGAAGATAAAACAACAGCAGTTTACGATTCGTTTAATTTTGGAAAAAGCAGTAAAACCAAAATAAAATTAGAAACCCCAAAACCAGTAGCGAAATCCAGAGGCTTCCCGTGCGCTACCCCTAGGGTTTCCTCGTTTTTCTTAAAATCCCTCTCCTCCCATTTCCTTTCTCTGTCCTCCCCCCCTACTCTACTCCGTGGGTTTCCCCTAATCGATGGATTCCCCTCGATGATTAGGGTTTTCTATGTAAGATCGCTGTGTCGTCGCCGTCCTCCACGTTAGGGTTTCCATAGATCAGTCGCTGATCGCAAATTTCCCTCTTTTTTTCTCTCTGAAAAGCGATTGCTTGTGTAAATCTGTATCATCAGATCGTCGGAATGGCGGGACCGAGGCAGTCGAAGAGGGTCTCTTGGGCCCCGGCCGTGAAGTTGTGTCAGGTAATCCGACTCATGCAAACGGAATCCGAATCCTTCACTGTTTTTCAAGTTTATATTAGTATATGGATGTGAGGTTTGACCCATCTCAATGGATTTTGATGGTTTGGATTCATCAAAATGAATCCCCCTTCTTGTAGACCCATTTCTAGATTCTCTGCTGTTGCTTTATTTGAATCCAGTGGTTAGACTTTTGTTTTTCTGTTTTATTTGCCCCTCTGTTGATGCTGTTATCTGGATTTCCTTTGTCACCCCTGTTCACATAGCCTTCTGCTTCCTTTTGGTTTTTGATTTGGATTTCTTCGAATCATATTGGTTGTTAATTTATTTTTACCCGTTCTATTGTTGATTAACTTGTTTTGTGGCAAGGATGATAGTGTGGGGTTTCGTTTTTATGGATTCTTTCAATTAGTTCGAGGTGTGTTTGAAGCCCTTGGGCAGATTGATCTTCTGTAGTCGAATTCATTGGATTACTCCATGGCTGATGGGGTATGCTTGTTTTGGAGATTTAAGGGTGTCGGTTACCCCATGCTTGGTACCTTGTGCCGGACTTGCTTTTGTTTGTCCTTTTTAGCCCTTTTTGTGGGGGCTTGTTTTGTTATTTCCTCTTCTTCTTTCGTTGTCTTTGAATCAATTTCTTCAACTTATTCGGAGGGGGAAATGCTTTAGTGTGATGATTAAAGAAAAACTAACTGTCAATTAATAAATTTTAATGTCACAGGTGATAAAAAAATTCCCTCCTTCGGAGTGGTTATAAAAAAGAGGCTACTACCACTTATTCAATCAAGAACTTAATGGTTGAGATTATTCGGTACAGTTGCTGGGGTATGGTTACCAAGAGTTGGATGGAATATTGGGATTCACAATTAATTGCATTCTTTTGCATTTGGCATTCCGCTAGTGGAACTAATTTCCTAGTGGATTAATTTACACACATTGGTTCAACATTTTTAGTTTTAATTCTCAAAAAACATTTACTCATTGATAGAAGTGAATAATCCGCATTGGTGACCAAACTAATAATGTTTAAATTGTGAAATGGGATTTAATCACTTAACTGTACTGATTTTTCATGAAAGTCGTATTTTTAACAAAATCCAAATGCAGTAATATGGTATAAAAAAGAACAATGCTGTGTGATGTTTGGATGGATATAATGCCAATGTTTTTGATCTTAGAATGGATAATTAGCGATGATCAAGATTGAGAAATAAATAGAATATAATAAACTGGTTGCTTTACATACAAGATTTATGCTGTAAAATATGATAATATATGTGGTAAGATGATGAATTTGGCTATAAAATTTCTCTCATAACATATAAAAAATCTTATATTGAACGGTAATACTCCTTAAAAAAAGTTGAAAGTTCCAAGAATCTTGCAGCTCTTGAGGGAAGGGATATCATCTCAAGTACTTTTGAGGATGTGGATTTGTGTAATCTACGTACCGTCTTATTGGATGTATTTATTTATCTAGCTTGGAAGCAAGTGCATTAGCCAGGTGGAGCTATCTGTTAGGTCTATTAATGTATGATAACAATAAGTGCAAGAGATTCAACATTTTGAGTTGATAATTGCCTGTTTAATCAACTTTCAAGGTGTCAATTAAATCTTGTTGCATGCCAAATTCCATTTTAACATTCACATCTTAAGTAGTCAAAAAGAAAAGAAGTAAATACAGTGCACATCCAAAAAAGAACTCCTTCGACATAAATATTTTGAATATCCAAAACTGTATCAGAAATGAATTTTAGTAAAACCCTATGTGGTTTACTGGCATGTCACTGTATAGGTGTTAATGAAAGCAATTTAGCTAATTTGTCACAAGCTTATATGAAGAGCAGGCAGCATATTTGGCAATTTGGAGCTGGACCCTGAAAATATTTATAAGTAAGAAGTCAATAGTACTTCATGGTGAGATTTTTGTAAGTCTATCCAAATGACAAACAATTGAATAAGCAGCAGTATAGCTGCACCTTGAACTGGATGCAGTGCTTGATATCTTGCTCATGTGATACTGCATTGAGAGCGGCAGAGCAGTTCAAGCATTCAAAGTATTACCAGTGAAGATCCGCACAAGAAAAAGAGAAGGTCCTGTTCAACATTAATTATGGTGCAGCCTGTAATATTTAAGAAACTCAATCGTTGAACCACATCATGCTATCAGTTCTACTAGTTTGTGACCACATAAACAAAGATATATACTTGGCATCAGAATCATCCTCATTCTAAACAACTAAGACTTGATGCCTACAACGTGTTTGAGCACTTTTTAAAAGAAACATGGTAAATCATGTGATGTTGAGATATGTGATGGTCAGAGAATATAGATCTGGTTTGCACCATGAGATGGCTGAAGTTTAGCTAATGGCTTCAAAAATTCCATTCTCCATATGGTAAGGGTTTTATCAGAAATATTGAAGCATTTGAATCTGCTCTAACAAAATGCTGGTTTGGAAATCTGAAACAAAAGAACATTACATAATAGCTTCTGCAGATCTAAAAATATTTTGAGCTCCAATGGAATCCATTTGAAAGATAACCATCAAGAGATTTAGTCACAGCTGCTTTATGTACTTCTGAATTTAGGTCCTTTTTCTTCTTCTTCTTTTTTTCTGTTTTTGGAGGTTGGGGGTTTTGTGTTGGTGGGTGGGGGGGGGGGTTGTGGTGTTCCTTAATAAACTTCCATATCAACTCAGAAAGGCCTAATTTGGTTTTGCTTTTTTTTTTTTATTAAAAAAAAACTATTTGGTGAAGTAACATGTGGAGAGGTTCAGTTTGTGTTCTGCTTCTGATGCTTTCAGTGGCATTGTTTATAAGGAGAGAAAAAAGCAAAAATGGGGGGAAAAATGAAAGGCCTGAATCAGGATAATTTTCTCACTAATCACAAGAAGTTCTTTCCAATTGATGGGTAAGCTCTGTTATTAAGCTAAGCTAAGTTGATAACTAAGAGACAAGAACAATGAAAAGTCCTTGATGTTGATCATTTGGTCTTGATAATGAGACGAATAGCCTTAACAATTTTACAATTAACTGATTTTTAGTACAACTTTATTAATTGTACTTTGAATATATTCTGGCTATCAAATTAAAGATAGTATTTTGCTACTAAGCCTTTATTTACATCTTAAATTTTTGTTGTTTATCTCCTTCAAAATTGCTGTTTCTTTGTCTCACAAAATAAGCACTTGAAGCAAGGTTCGTTGTACTACTACATACCACCCCATATTGGGCATACCATATTGTAATAGTACTGAATCAAGACTCAATAAAAGGGGTGTATTGAGTCTCGGTATGGTGAACCGACTCTCCTACCATGTGTACTAATATTGTATCAGCACGATAATGGTATGGATCTGGTAATGAGATTGCAAACCTAGACTTAAGATCATAAACTAGCAGTGCATTGCATTATTGCATTTATTGAAATCCTTGGAGAAATATCTGGATTCTGGGCATAACTTGCAGTCAAAATGAAACTTAACAATTAGAATAGTCTGTGTCTTCTCCCCAGGATGTCCTGCTATATTGCAAGATTCTGCAGAAGCAGCTAAAACTATGTAAAGTGCTTTTTTTTCTTTTGTTTGCACAAAAGAGAACCTTTGTTATTGCTACTATCCGGTGCAGCCTTATGAGTGTCAGGAATGTTACCATGATACTATGATGTCATGGTGAAATTTATTAATGAATTGTTAGATCCCATTGATGTTATTTTTTTTCCTTTTTCCAACCTTTGTATTTTATTTTGAGACCTTCCTGAATAAATCTTAGAAATTCAAAAAACAGGAAACATAAAGAAATTACCTTTGCAGATGCAAACCTGGGAACCAGATTTTTTTTGCTATAGCTTCATTTTACTTAAAAAACATGGTTGTTGCAAGCTTTAGGTGGTGCTTAGGATCTTAGGCATCTGTTATTTCTTTGCCACCTCAATAGTTGCTCAAAAGATGTCATGCGTTTCACTGTACAGAGTCTTGAATAAAATATGAACGGTGGTGGAAATCAACAACTATATATTAAATTGTCAGCAGTTTTCCTTGTCCCACATACATGAAAAAGAAATATTAAGTGGGTGAAGATTAGCAGCGACAGATCACCATGCAAGTTTAGTTGTTGGAGTCTTACATCCAGTGCTTTTGGTCTACGTTATATGGAGAGCAGCTGCTCATACATGCAAAATTATCTTATCATTTGCAAGAAGTCCTAATGGTATATAAACGGGAACTAGTAACTTGTGTGCCCCATCATGTGAAATTGCGATGCATCATCTCTTCCTTTGTCAGGCAACTGAAAACAATCTTGAATCTGGGTTATGACTCAAAAATGAACAGCTTGTGATTTTCAAGATCCAACCTTAGTGGTATATGTTTGACAAACTTGACCAACATTTGTGATTTTGTATAATGACAAATAAGTGAATCTAAAGATCTTCATCATTTCTCAGGTCATAGCTGAAACATTTGTATAACAACTAAGTTCAAATGAGCTCATCTGTCTAAAAATATAGCCTGATGATTCAATATTAGAATGGAGTAAAAGGGTATAGGTAAGGCATATCGGTCTCTCTGGAGATGATATGATGTGAGGTTTAATGTTTGTTGTTGACTTGTTGGACAATCAAGAAGTATGGGCTTTGTGACACTTGAAGTAGGTTATGGAATTGATGATGAGTGTTGAAGAATTCGAATGGAAGGAAATGTTTAGATTTTGTGGAGTTATGGACTTCAGATCAGACTGCTATAGTGTATGTAGTTATGTACAAAGCTGGCACAGTATATTGTCTTGGAGCAAACCACCTATGCTTCAGGCTGGTTCCATGATCTAAATGCTGGGTCCTCATATTAAACTTGCTTCCTATCTATCTAATGGAGAATAAAATAAGGTAAAAAAATATTTGTAATTTTTTTGCTTGAAACTGTTTGTACAAGATTAGTTTGTATGCTTGTTTTTGTGAGTGGAAAAACTGGGAGTGGCTACAACCTCCTTTTTGCAATCCTTTTGGACTATGACTAAATGTCCCTTTTCTAAGTAGAAACTTAATACATAGGTCCCATCACTAAAAAGTATGATCTCAAGTATCCTTTTCAGTTCCTGCATTTTTCAGAATATATAAACATTCCTACTTGTGAAATCCATATTATCTTAAATTTCTAGTTAAATATGGGAAACTTCCTAAGTCAACAGTCAGCAGACAGCTACATCTTCAAAATTTGTAGGAAGTTATAGCAGGTTCATCTTAGATCCCTATTGATATTTGTTTGACTAGGCTATAAGTTTGATTGATCTTCAAAATATTTCCTTCTACAATTTGAGCCAACTGAGCCATTTCAAACTTTGGGCAACAGGTTCTAATAATGTTGGTAGTCACAAGTAATGACCATGCCTCGGATCATTATGGATTGTTGGAATTGTATTACAGATGATTGTGCTGTTAATAACTTGAAAAAATTTTAAATAAAAGTTTACACTTTATACTATTATAAATGTACTTAGAATTTATTGTATAGATCTATTAATATGAAAGGAGTAGGTTTTTTATTTCTTTCTTTTATTAATCGTTAGGTTAGGTTTATTTGTGGCTACATGCATATAATGAAAGGCAAAGTTCATTATTGGATTGCTGTATACTTTTCACTGGCACAATTTATTGTATAGTTGAGTACATTTCATTAATTTATAAAGTTCAGGGACTTATGAGAAAATTTGTGCATACGGTGAAATTATAATTGGACCATGGACCCAGCTATTATCTATTTGGATTTAAAACTTAACTAATTCTGCATTTAGCAGTTATCTTTTAGTTTCAAAGAATTTAAGGGCTTGAGAAAATTGTAGCAATTTGAGGATTTTCCCCTAATGTTTTCTAGAAAGGGCATAACCATCCCGCGAAGGCATGAAGCAGTGCTTAAGCAATCTCAACATCTAAAAGGTGTGTCTTAATTAAACTTACCAGAGCCCATAATTCTAAACATCCTTGGATCATTAATCATTCATATTCAACAAAAGATATTCTAACATTAGATATATTTTTCCAAGATTTTTTGAAATTTACTTTTTTTGTAAAAGATTGGTGTTTTCACCTGAATATTAGACATCTTCAAATCGATCTTTTAATTGCACTTATATTAGTTTTTTCCTTTTCAAATTGACCATTAAAATTTATGAGAATTTAAAATTTGCAAATTATAGATTCCCATGTTTTCCAAATAGTCTAGTTGAAATTGGGACTCTTTCTTAAAAACCTTAGACAGATATAGTTAGGGGTTCAATGGAGACTGATAGCCTTTTACCTTGACCCAACCATTAGGAAATGATCAAGTTTGGATTCTTAACTAGTTCTGATTAGCTTATTAGGTTGGTCTTGGGGATGATTGTATTTGAAGAAACACGATGTATGCTTATTGTGCATTCATAGAAATACTTACATATGTCAAGAAATACACTTTAAATTTGCATTCAAAATGTCCATTTGTAATAAATATCATCGGCTAGATTTAGGTAAAATCCAAATTTAACATGACTTTATAAAAAAATCAGCCATGTCATCAGTTTCTATTATGTGGAATTTGCTCACAAAACGCAAAAAAATTATAAAATATGAATATTCTTGTCTATTCATGAACTGCTCCACTATTCTAAGTTTGTTTATTTATATGTCACAAACATTGGGAAATGATAAAATAAAAGCAAGTTTAAAATATATTTGAGATGTTGAACATCTGGTAACAATTTAGAACCCAAACTAAAGCTTCCAAGTATCTGGGACTCAAATCTAAAGTGGTAAAACTGGTTAGTTTGTTAGCTGGGGATATGGATCTTGCTGGATCTAACATGAACTCCCATTTGCATCCCTAGTTCTGATTGAGCTTTCATCAATTATTGTATGTGGTTTTACGTCCATGCAAATATTAATTATATAAGAAAACCTTATTTTTGGTTTTATGGATTATTATGATTTTCTAAAAATTCTAAAGGAGGAAGTTCATAGCTTCTGCTTACAGCATATGTCTAGCTTGCTTTCATATACATGTGCTTATGCGTTTAACCCATTTAAAGTGATTGTTAAGTAAACTTAAAAATTTTTGGAGCTTGGTTTTTTGTAATGTTTCTTATCAGATTGATGCTTTTTTGCTAAAAGAAATATTGGATAGATACTAATTTTCTTTCTTTCTTTTTTTTTTTTAAGCACACAATATGCACTAATTTACTTAATATCTTCTTCTAATTAATTTCATGTTATCAAAATTCTTTTTCATGTTTTTGTTTTGTTTGTAAATTGATAAAATGGATTGCTCTAAACCAAATGAAGTGGGTGTTTAATACCGGGAAACGAATGGTAATTTCATTAAATGATTATCGCATGTGCTAGGAAGTCACCTGCTTGAAGCAATAGTTTGAGGATTTTACATTGAACTACGGAACTAGTTACATGGGACCAAGTGTTTGGGATTTGGTATGCTTGGTAGCTTCTTAATAAAAGCTTAATGCAATGCCAGGGACTAATATGGCATTGGAGTGTCTTTTGTTTCCTATGCCCTCTATGCTTCTTAGACATCTTCTTCAGCTTAAAATTTATGCGACTCAAAATACTCATTTGATGGTTAGCCAGTCATTGCTAAATCTTTATAAGATATCCAGACCATTGACAAGGTGGAATAGGTGAATTTCCATGAACTGTACCATATTCTTCATAGGATATGCAAACCATTTCAAGATGAACCATCACCATGAGCCATATCCCAACTAACCAGAGATAGTTCTAAAAGCTAATTCAAATCTTACCATTGGAAAGCCTGCTAACTTCCAATTCACCAACGAATTCTTTGTTAAAAGCTCTAGTTTACATGGTAATTCTATGGAAATTGGGAATGCTAAGCATACAAGGTAACAGAAAGTTTCCATGATGAAACTATCTCTGTACTTCTCAAAAAACAGAAAAAAAAAGGATATGCCAGAGACTTCACTTGCACATAAATTTCTTTACTTCATAAAAACTTGTCTTGGATAAGAGAATTTATTCTGCAATTTCCTTTAGTATTAAGTGATGAATTTCTATCCTTGGATGACTTGCTTTATCAATCATAGAATCAATCACCTGAAAATTTTTGCTTAACAGATAGATTTTTCCTCCATGAATTAATGATGTAGGCATATATTTGAAACCCTGCATTTTTTCTTGAATTTTTTTCTCTGACATGATGTATAGAAGCCAATATTTTGTGGAGGATGCTGTAAGTTTACAATTGATTATCATCGATATTGATCATCTCTGCATTCAAGATATCTAATTGCTTTAGTAGGTTATTGACATGATATAGGGAGGTGTATATTTGCATTTTTTTTTCCTTCCATTAAGTATCCAATCCATACTGTAAGTGTGATATTTCACAGAATTTTGATACATACGGAACCCATTGCAATATGGACTTGAACCCTGCTATCGTGAGCATTGAAAATATGAAATTTTCTTTCCAAGTCTGTCCTTATTGTTCCCATTGTCGTTTTTTTTGTTGTTTAGTTTTGAGAGCTTGAAAGCCATTCTAAAAAAGTTTGTGTTTTCTTCGTTCACATAACTCAGGGC